>NW_027286919.1:4980000-5050486 GCF_022747635.1 Hetaerina americana
AGTGATCTTTTTATGTGTTTCTATATTGTTTGTTGCTGTCCAAATTATTATATATATATATATTTATTTATTTATATATTTATTTATTTATATTCATTCACAAATTCAAACACGAAATCCCGCCAAATGGCAAACAAATACTCATTTACATGGAAACAGATATAAGGTAAAGGGTTAGGAACACACATAAAGGACGAACACAGGTAAGGTGGGGAAGGCGGAATCCGGCAGATCACGAATGTAAAAATATTTCCTAGACCGGGATTTGAACTCCGGATCTTTCCGCTTGCCGAGCGGAGGCTCTCAACCACTTGAGCTATCCTGGAAACGTAATTTACACTGAGATCTGCGATGCTTTATGCAACCAAGTGGCCTGATTCTTTGGCCAAGAGATGGCGTTAGCATATCAAAATAAAAATCATGTATAAAAATACAATAAAAAATATTTTCGAAATTTGTACCATAGAAATCACAAATAATATGTCTGAAGACAAGTTTGTAAAAATATTTTATCATTGAGGTGCTGGCAGAACGAGTTTGTAACAATCTGGAGTAGCGGACGCGCAATCAGTCCATTCGAATTCCATTGTCCTCATCACTTGTTATGTAAAATGTCGCTCAATACGAGTCGTTTTTGGTAGAAATATTTTTCCCCATTATGAAAATTATTCGCTACGCAAGGTGCTCATTAAGAGTGTTTCCACTATTGAATCCATACGGTGGTCTTTATGGTTAAGTAAAGTATTATTAATAATAATAATAATAATAATTTTATTTCCCCAATTGACAAGTACATAGTGTGTTACAGGGTACGTCAAGCAGTACAGTACCTGGATCACCAGCCAGAAAGTCAAATATGCTGCAGTCAGTTGAGAGTGCAGTCTATTAGAATACCAAGTCTGTCCCAAAAGAAGCAGGACTTAGTCAGTTGAGAAAATATTGTTGCCAGTATTGATACATTCATTCAAAATTCTTTGAAATAGCACCGTTATGCATCAACGCACAGATGTCAGGGCCTCTGAGTATGCTTCCTGGAAGGCATCAATGGGAATCTCATTCAGGCCCCTCGTCACGGCCTCTTTGACAAAATCCAGTGGTCCAAAATGATACTCGAAGGGGTTGTACTCAAAGACCCATTTCTTGTCACCAGTAACCTATTCTGAAAAATTCAGGTCACTTTCACAGTGGTCCAGGGTTTAGCTCGAGGCAAGATTGTCAAACAAACAATCTTCCAACAGTACCATGGGGACCGTCTTAGCACACCGTTTTCATGGCTAAATCTTCTATAAGAATGCAATGCACCGTGGTTTTGTGGATTTCGCACTCTTCTGCTATTATCCTGACACTTGGGAGTCAATCAGAATTGAGCAAGTGTCTCACTTTTTGCACGTTTTCATTCAACTGTGTTGTTGATGGATGTTTCTAGGGCATTCCTCATCTTCAACCTCCCCTCCACCCTCCCAGAACATCCTGCGCAGAAGCAGAAAACCATCACCACTTTCTGGACATCTCCATAATCAACCTTAACCAGGGTTATGGTCTCTGAACCCGATTGCTTCGAGTTAAATGCAAAATTTTAATGCATATTTGCGACGCGACCCTTGAACAGGGGTTCAGCATAGCAGCAATCTGCAGACTGCAATGGCCTGCAGACAACTGGCAGGGGCCTTGTTGCTTTCCCAAGACATCTCACCATACTTCCTGCCACAAATCATCCCACTCCAATCGCCCGCTTCGTCAAGAAAAATCATTTGACTTACTTTTTGGGACAGGCCGTGTATTTTCAAATGCAGTATGATCCATGTTGGTACATCCAGGCATGAAGTAAAAGAATGGAGTAATTGTAATGTTTCATGAAACAACACAATCTTCTCATTAGTTGCAATAGAAACTTTTTATTGCATTGCTGTTTTCCTATGCCAGGAAGTTGAATCTCCCTTCAACATATTTAAAGTTATTGGTGAACTTGTAAAATTCTAGTTGAAAGATTTGACATGTGATGTTTATTTTGAACTATTTTGTTGCCACTCTCCCCTCTGCTGGTTGCAGTGTGTTCAAACTGGTTGGGCTGCTAGATGATGATGGGGGAGGGCCCTGGCTGCGCAGTGCATGCAAGTTAGGTCTGCTCTTGAGCGTTGGTGGAGTCGGGAGCGCCGATTTAGTGCATCCCTGTTTTGTTTTGAGACCACATCATGATGTGCATTGGCAGGCAATCAAATTCTGCAGAAAACTTGATAAAAAAGCTGCTGAAACTCACGAATGGCATAAGCAAGTCTGTGCGGAGTTCGCTCTATGTACTGGCAAGTTTCAAGGTGGGCGGAGATGTTTTAGTGAGGGCCAGGAAGGGGTGCTCCTGCTCAGGGTGGCCAAAGCGATGAAAATGTGACCCATGGGTGAGATTTGTTCATTTCTGACTGTCAAATGATTTCTTTTGGGTGACACTGTTGAATTGCATTGTTATGGATGAATTGGCCAGAGGAAAGGTGAGTGCCGAGCCAGTCTCAAAACTGTTTATGCCCAAGCGAAAGGCTATCGATAATAGTAAACTGAAGGGACATGTTGAACCCGATCATTCAGACAATTTTAACGAGACATCATTGGTTCCTGAGGGTCAAGACCACACCCTCAAAGAACATCGTTTTGATGGCATGGAGGCTGTCCAAGCGACCGTGACAACAGCTTTAAATGTGTTTCCCGTCGAGGCCTTTGAGAGGGCATTCTGGGTATGGGAGAGTTGGTGGCAAAAATGCGTGGATGCTCATGGAGTGTATATTGATAGGAATGAGCTCTTACGGCTAGTAATATATAATAAATGTGAAACTCCAATAGCCGTAAACAGTTTACCTTTCTAAACAAAGTAAAAATGAAATTAGTTGGCTAGCGCCACAAGTCAAGAAGGGGTAAAAAGTAAAAAAAGGATAATGAGGTAGGTAAAAGGGTTAAAAGGTAAAAAAGGAGAGGATAAGAAAGGTTTCTTTATCTTTTTAACCTTTCTTATCCTCTCCTTTTTTACCTTTTACCCCTTTTACCTACCTCATTATCCTTTTTTACCTTTTACCCCTTCTTGACTTGTGGCGCTAGCCAACTAATTTCATTTTTACTTTGTTTAGAAAGGTAAACTGTTTACGGCTATTGGAGTTTCACATTTATTATATACTCATGGAGTGTATTTGGAAGATTATTAACACTTTGAACTGATATTGTCTATGCGTCTTTTTTAAAAAATATATATTTCAATACTTTTGGAATGCACCCTATTTATAGCACACTGATGTTAAAAATGCATTTATTTATTTTTGATCTCTCTTTTATATTAGTGCACTGCACCAACAAGAGTGAATTTCTATTCTATTTCGAGTGCCTGGCCGTTAAATCACAACAAGTCTCATTTGGCACATTGCCAAAGTACCGAGTACAAATATATATTTGAACCAAGCTAGCTACTCCTGAATACATTATTCTGGATAAAGTAATTTCTTTTTAAACCTTCCTTCCAAGAATTGTAAACATTAAAAATTTTTCACTATGCAATTAAAATTGTTCCTATGCCATAAATTGTGCATCTGCTTGTTCACGAGGTCTGTTCAATAATTTCTGGAACATAGTCATCGCAAAAAAATAATTCACTAATAAAATATTGGTCATGGTCCCCCTCACAATGGTCTCCTCATATTTCACATGTTGTGCAATTATCACAGTGGTTTTTCCACTTTTTGAAACAGTCCTGGAGTGCTTCTTCCGGAATGCTCATGAGCTACTCCGTCAAATTTTTCTCCATCTCTGAAATGGCGACATCTTTTGCCTTTGAGCTGGGTTTTCAGTTTTGGGAACAGGAAAAAGTCAGATGGGTCCAGGTCTGGTGAGTAGGGAGGGTGGGGAAGACCCTGGACAAGGTTTCATCTCCCTCAGCTCAATCAAACAGTTCCTGACAGACTTGATCTCAATATTGTTTCTGGTGGGCGTAGTGGTCTTCAGGGGAGGCGACCGACACTTAGGTCATTTGTGCCACTAGGGATGGATGGAGCAGGTGGAAAGGTGGATAGAAACCCGGTGTCGGCATGAGCCTACTCTTGTCGAAAGGTGCCAAGGGCCCACAGTTTAACCTCCCATCCGACAGATGGCGTACCCACTCAAAGTGCTCTCCACAAAGTAGAGATCAAGTACGGATCGGAGTACCACTGAAAAATATTTGTTGTCTCCAGGATTTGAACCCGGGCCCTCTCTGTGGGAAGCCCTTACATTAGCCACTGCACCATCTCGGCCCCCGTGTTTCTGGTCTGCTGTAATCAGGCCAATGAATTTGCTAGGGACTCAGAGCATCCTCAATTTTGCAGTTGTGATTTCGTAGCATAAGCCAGTTCATTTGCCACATTTTTCTGCAAGTTCCCTGACGTCCAAATGTCAACTTACACAAACAAGATTGTTTGCATTCTTTGCGTGGTTGTCATCAGTTGACGTTGATAGCCTGCTGGAATGCTCGTCCTCTTCCATTGATCACCACCCATTTTTAAACTGGATAAACCACTCATGACATGTGGTATGTTTCATAGTATCCTCACTGTAAGCCTTGGCAATCAACTCAAAAGTTTCCGTTATTAATCAGTTCCATTTTGGCCGTTCATACCGAACCCAGGGCATTGTTTCCAGTGCCAATGCTTCAGGAGGCACATTGCGTCACGATGCAAGGGCAAGGCCACCTGCCCATGCTGTGTCAAGGACACACACGAGGTTAAAGAATGCCCTTTGGAACCTCTTTGTGCCAATTGCGAGGGTGCGCACCCAGTGTACTCCCCTGATTGTCCAGAGATGAAAGTGGAAAGGAAGGATTGACACGCTGGAAAAATTCCCATTTATGGAAGAGAGGAGAAAATACTGGGCACTAATCGTCCCAACTTTCTCCTGGTCCTTTGCTTCCGTCATGTCCATCCCATTGCTAAAATGTGCCATCGCCATGCTAACAGATGTCCCAAAAGATACCACTGCAGACATGCGAGGGTAAAAAAGGAAATGCACCGAAGAGACTAAGAGTAAGATGGACAACAAGCCACCTACTCTGATGGGCCCTTCAAAGAAGACCACCAAAACCACCAAGGGAAACACGCCGAAAGGGCAGGTAAAAACACCATTCCCTACACCTTGAGCAAAGCCAAGAAGGCCAGAGGTTATGGAAGAGGACCCTTCATGTCGCATCTCAGATACTGAGGTCCCCGCGATCGAGTGGAGGAGGGAACATCATTTCAAGTGATAATCTTGAAATGGATAGTCATCTCACCACTTTTTAAAAAACTTATTTATTTATTTTTATTTTAAAAATTTATAATTTCTTTTATATTGCTGTGGAACTGCAGTGGTTTTTATTGCCAGATGTAGGAGTTGGGCATTTCTGTTCATGATTTAATCCCTCTTGCATCTGGGTGCAGAAGACTCATTTCAAGGCGGGCGACAAGGGCATTTTAAAGGGGTGCACTTTAGGTTTTTAGATCAGACGACACCAGTGGTCAACCAGCCCAAGGTGGAGTACCAGTTGCAGTTCTGGAGGCCTTTTACACCTCTCGAGTGCAACTCAATGTCCCATTTTAGATGGTGACCACCACAGTGTACATCCCAGAGAGGATGACATTGAGCAACATTTATCTAGCGGAGGGTGCACCAGTATCACATTTTAACTTGGAATCCCTTGTCAGTCAGTTACCTCAGCCATTAGTGTTAACGGGCAATTTCAACGCCAAAAATGCCCTATGGGGAGGCCTAATGGACCTGAGTAACAGCAGATGACGTAACAGCGTATGACATATAGACGATTCTAACCTGTTTTTATTAAATAGTGGTGAAAGACCTCGTTTTAATGGAGAATTGTCATCTATAGATCTCTGTCTATTTTCGATAAATCTCACTGCAAAGCTGAAGATGTCCATTCACGTTGATCAATGTGGAATTGATCACTCTCCTCTTTTACTCGCCAAAGGAGACATTCCTTCAAACTGTTTTAAACCTTTTGGGAATTAGCTCATTGACCAAGCCAACTTGCAAATTTAAGTGCCATTTTACTTTAAAACACAATGCTTCTTGCGACCCAGTATGCAATGTTGAGCATCTGAAATCGTCGCTCATAGCAGCGCAGACTGCGGATGTACCTTGGTCCTCCAGAAAGCCAATTCCCACGCCTGTCCCGTGGTGGAATGAGGAGTGTGATACGGCGATCGGGATGAGGAAAAGTGTGTGGTGCCCTTTTAATAAAGGTTCCCAACGACAACAAACCTGGCCTCTTTCCGATGGCCGGGAGCGTGGGCTCGACAAGTCGAAAGGCAGGCAAAGAGGGCTTCCTGGATGGACTGTCTCTCCAAAATCAGTCCTAGAACCCCACTTACACAGGTATGGGATGGGGTAAAGAAAATCTCAGGGCTTAAGGGTGCATTTGGTATCTCACCACTACTCATAGCTGGCTGGGTGGTGATCTCACCGCCATAAATAAGCAAGATATTTGCCCATCAGTTTGCGGCCAACAGCGATAACCCGAGCTATGTGTAGGTTTCCTCAGCAAGAACGGGAGAGGGAGTGGAGTGTATGAGCTAAAGTGCTCAGAATGTAGCACAAAGTATATTGGGCAAACAGGACGGAAATTTAAAGAAAGAATTAAAGAACACCAAACATGTGTAAAAAAAAAGAACATAACATCCCTCTTTGCAAAGCACCTCATCGAAAGTGACCACAAAAGTGACTTTGTGACAATAATTATTCATTTTGAAGAGAAAGGTCAAAGGCTCAATGCTTTGGAGCAGTTAGAAATTTTGAAATGTGTCCGTTGGAAAGATGATCTTGCCAACGAAATTTTGTATCCCTCCCAGTCCCCACTCCTAGACCTACCACTCTTCCAAATCAAAAATGTAATTCTCTTTTCTTCCCAGCTACATTGTAACCTTTTTACCCCTCCAACCTCCCTCTCTGACCAACACACCCCCCCTCCTATGATCAGAAGGTATATATAGCCAGTGTGCTTCTATGAGGACCACCTGATGATGACGTTCAACGTCGAAACCTGGGTCGTGTTTTTAAATAAAGTGTGTGGAATTACAAAGTCAATTATTTCATCACATTTCAATATGTTATGCAAATTCCATAAAGTTACGCCTGAGTCAACAAATTTTACAAAGAGCTGAACTGAGGGCATCCCTCTTAACTTTGGTGAGAGCCTTATCAGGGCAGAATATAATGAGCCCTTTTCCCCCTGGGAATTGAAAACAGCCATTGCAGACTCACATAATGCCTCACTGGGAATGGGCTGGAATCCACAATGCTTTCCTCCAGAATATTCCGGAGACTGCGTTGGCGGATGTCCTCAATACCCTCAACCAGTTGTGGGCTGAGGGTAGCTTCCGCAGCTCTTGGCGGGAGTCTGTAGTGGAGCCCGATCCAAAGCAGGGCAAAGATAAAAATGAGCCCATTAGCTACCGTCCCATCTCTCTCACCTGTGTAACTTAATGGAAAGAATGGTGAATCGACGTCTCCTTGAGAGGCGACATCTTCTTTCCAATGCTCAGAGGCGGAACAGATCATGATTTGACTGATAATTTCATCCAGGAAGCTTTTCTACTATGCCAACACGTGGTCTCAGTCTTCTTCGAGAAGGCCTACGACTAAGTGTGGACGCAAAAATTTTGGACACGTTACACGTGTAGGGATTCAGGGGAATGTGGCCCATTTTATGAGAAAACTTTTAGCGGACCGTGTTTTTGAAGTCAGGACTGGCAAATATCTATGCTGACTCTTCATGCAAGAGAACGGGGCACCTCGAGGATTGGTACTGAACATAAAGTTCTTTGCCATTGCAATCAAGGACATGGCGGATGGCATCAATGCACCACCAGTGATGGCATCCCTGTTCTTTGTAAACCTAGACATTTTTTGCCGGTCGTCCCACCTCATTAACTCCTCCAAGCACTTCCAGGTTTCTTTGAACAAGTTGGATGACAGGTCTTGTAAGAACGGATGCCGTTTCTCTACAGATAAAACGAAATGTATTCATTTCCACTGACTTCTTGGATACCATTTCCCACCTAGGTTAAGCCTAGACTGCAGGAACCTTCCTTTGTGGAGTCTGTCCATTTCGTCGGAATGATCCTGGACCACCGACTAAACTGGAGGGAACGTATCCAAATATTGTGTGAGAGATGTCATTAATATTTTAAGATGTTAAAGTCACTCTGCATGGAGAGCAGACCTCACTACCATGCTTTTTATTGTACTGTGCCCTGGTGCATTCAAAATTGGACTGCTTAGCGATAGAATACTCTTTGGCTAGAGAGTCATATTTGAGACCCCCAACGCCAGGCTTCGGGTGGCCATGGGTGCATTCAGGACCAGCCCAGTCCCAAACTATCTATGCTGACTCAGGGGAACCACCTTTGCCAATGTGCAGGGTGTGCCACTACGCTTGCAAAGTTTTATCCGTGGCAAACCACCCACGTTGTAACGTACTTTTCAAGCCATGGTTTTTAGACTTATTTTACTGGCGGACAAGGGCCATTTGACCCCTCAGCATTCGTTTTAATGCTTTTATTTGTGGACTCTATTTTACCCTGCCCAAAGTATACCGCTGTTTGCTATGCAAAATCTCCACTTTGGGTAGTAGTAGTAGTATTTAGGGGAGGCGACTGACAACTTAGGTCATTTGCGCCATAGGGGATGGACAGGAAAGGATGAAGGGTGGAGAGAAACCCGGCGTTGGCATTAGCCTACTCTTTATGAAAGGTGCCAAGGGGTCCGCAGTATAACGTCCCATCCGACGGACGGTGTACTCACTCAAAGTGCCCTCCACAAAGCACCTCAAGTAGGGATCGAGATACCACTGAAAAATATTCAACACCGCCGGGATTTGAACCTGCGCCCTCAGGGGGGGTTCATGACCTTAGCTGTCAGTCGCCTTCCCTAAAAACTACTACTCCACTTTGGGTTATACCAAAACCTGACATGAAGACTATGCCACCCACACAAGCGACCTAAAACTTGCATGACTGAGTTGGAATACCAGGGACTCTTTCGAGCCATTTAAAAAAAATCTATTTATGAGTATTTATTTATTGTATACAATTGTACATAAGTATCATGATACATACTTATGTATTTATTTATATGTGCATTTAAAAAAATAGTTTTGAGGTTTTAAATGTTTTGACAGTGGTGCAAAATGAATTTGGGAACTTTTTGAACAGATCTCTTGTGTGCATCAATAGATCATTAATCTTGTAAATTTCTATTAATATCTCCTTCACAGGACAAAATCAAAGAGTTGCCTCACCCTGTTGATGCCGTGTACTTCAATAAAGGTTTATAATTGTGGAGGGGCATGCCTTGCTGATGTCTAGCACACCTTAGGATGATATTTTCAAAGAACGCATCGGTCACTGTGCTTTGGTACTGATCACTCTAGAGAGCTATTTTCTGAGGATAACTGTAGTTTCCATGTTTTGCCCATATGTAATCACGTGCCCAATGGCCATTGTCATATGTGTGATTGTTGATTCAATTGACTCTGCTTTGAGGTTAGATTTTCCGTGGCTTACTCAGGTACACCTCTTGATTGGGGTTATTAACTAGGTTGTTGTTATTTTCCCTCAGGAGTTGACATAAGATATATTTTTACTTCCTGATTTTTCTTAAAAACCTAGTTATTTCTATTTCAATATTTTTTTGCTATTCATGTCTTTTATTTGACCCATTTCTACAGTATAGGATTTAAGCATTGGTGGATTCTAGTTGAGAGGATTTAGCTGGAAATGTTGCAGTTTTTAATTCTCATGTCCTTGTAATGTGGCATTTGCATAAATCTGTACATGGTAATTGTGTGTCAGTTGTTTAAATTCTTGTCCACTTGGTAGGATTCATGAAGGCATTTCATCGGTGTCCTCTCTGAAGAAACGGACTGACTATCTGTAGTACGCTCCCATTAGTATGTGTCTCTTCATAAACCCTTAAGAAGACCATTCCACGCCTATTGAAACGTACCAATATTTCCGGATTGTGTGCATTTCCACTTTTCAAATGAGTGGTGTAAGTTTTTGATACTGTCAATTTTTCTTATAAATTTCCAAAAAAATGTGACACTGCCCAACTGTCTCATAACAATTTGAAATCAATTGCGATTTCATATTTTTGTTTCAGAATGTTTACAGTTCAACTATTTTCAATCTGGTAGCTTAAGAATGTTGGTAGTTGCTCATTTAGTAGGAAAAATGTGAAACTGTAAAAAATGTTATGTTGTTACCATTGACTTAGATCATTGCCTGTGTTAGTGAAACTGTTGTTTGATATCTCTAGTCCAACACATTGTTATCCATGAGACAATAATTAGTTGTAGCTTTGCGTCACTGAAAAATAATGCAATGTGGTGGATTAAAATGTTCAATTCATTGACATATGTTGCACCAAAAAAATTTTCAAATGTGTTATGAATTTGTGTACCAATAATGAGAGAATAATAAACAATTAGTGTGTTCATTTCCATGTGTTCTTTATTTAGATTAATATGGACTTACAACTTTTATTATTTAATATCATATATTTACTATTATGTTTATTATTGTATATATATATATGGGGGATCGAGATGGTGCGGTGGCTATCGTACTAGTTTCCCACCCAGAGGGCCTGGGTTCAAATCCCGACGTTGTTGAATATTTTTAAGAGGTTTCTCGATCCCTACTTGAAGTGCTTTGTGGAGGGCACTTTGAGTGAGTACGCCGTCCGTCGGATGGGACGTTAAGCTGCGGACCCCTTGGCGCCTTTCGTTAAGAGTAGGCTAATGCCGACGCCGGGTTTCTCTCCACCCTTCATCCTTTCCTATCCATCCCCTATGGTGCAAATGACCTCAGCTGTCGGTCGCCTCCCCTCAAAACTACTACTACTATGTATATGTATATATATATATATATAAATAATGTATAACACTTAGCACTAGTGGACACAGACAAAAATACAGAAACACACAAAAATGGGACTCACTATTTTATGAATTTTCAGTGGTCGTAGCCACCTTTATCAAGGAAGAGAGGGACAGAACTGAAGGGAATACGAGGGCTGGAGCGATGGATGGAAGGGGAAGGTGGGGAGAGAATTCCGAAGGGACGGGTTTGGAGGGGCAGCGTTAGAAGGGTAGGGAAAATGTAGAAGGTGATGGGGGTGGAAGGGGATGAAAATATAATTAGACCAGGGTAATAAGTGCCTAATATTAATTCCTGGTAAGTTCCAGGACTCCAAGAGCCAGATGAAGGATTGCTCTAATGTTTTCAGTTTCAGAGGAGGATCAGAGGGTGGGAGGGATGCTATGATGGATACACTCTAGCATTTATCAAAGGGAGTGTTGTGTTCGGAGGCGTGTTTGGGGACAGGGAATATATCGAGCATATAAATTCTTTTTATAAAAAATTAAATTCTTAGAATAGAGTCTTTTCTTAATATCTTCACTCAACGTCCCTCCTCCTTGTAAAAGCCTCTTTGCCTAGCTTAATTCTTCTCCTTACGTTCCTAATACTTTGACCGTGTTAGTCAAAAACACTACCGAATAGGTAAAGTGTTCTACCTGCTCTAGTTTCTGCCCTCCTATTCTAATGTTAAGCTTAGCCTTTTTCTTTCTAGAAAATCGCGTAACCTTTGTTTTATCAATATTGATTATCATCCCATACCTGTCCCAATGAATTTCCAATTCACTAAGCAACGCTTGCAACCCCTTGGAAAACTGACGAACATAGCTTGGTCATTAGCAAACCTAACTGATTTTACCAATTCCCTGCCCACTTACATTCCTACCTCCAGTTCTTCCCATGCCTCTTTAATCATTTCCTCTGCGTACAGGTTGAAAACCAACGGTGATAATAGGCAACCCTGCCTTACACCTCTTCTTAACTGCCCAACCGGACTCCCCGTTCCTCACTCGCACCTGAGCAGTCTGAGACATATACAGGTTGCATTTTAGCCTCCTTTCCCTCCAATCTAATCCTATTTCTGCAGAATACTCATTAGTTTTTCCCAAATCACTCTATCAAACGCTTTTTCAAAATCTCTATGAAACAGGTTAATACCTCCTAGTTGTGTTCTATAATCCTCTCGATAAATAATCTCATTACTGCAATGGAATCACGTGTACATATCCCCTTCCTTAACCCAAACTGATCATCCCCTAAGTAATCATTTGCCCCACTCTCTATCCTTTTGTTGATGATCCTGAGAACTATAATATATATATACATATATATATATATACAGGTATATATATATATATATATATATATATATATATATATATATATATATATATATATATATATATATATATATATATATATATATATATATATATATATATATATATATATATATATATATATATATATAGTACAATACACATTAACACATAATATAGAAACAATATCTGCCTTTGGAACATCTCAAACATTCAATTTAAAAGAAAAGAATGAGGTTCTGTGCATTATTTTTTGGAAATATGGGCTCATTTACAAAGAAATCTAATTTAATTTTAATATTGGCTTCAAGGTGAAATTCTCAATCGAATCAAATGAAACAAAAATGTTTCAATTGTGTTGATTATTGTTCAGTGTTACCAATTAAACCAAAAAAACCCCAGAAATCATTCTCAAAGACAAGAAAAACTACAATTAAAGGGTCCGTTAAATTATCTTTGTTTGTAAAAGAACCCATATTTCCAAAAAAATAATGCAGAGAACCTCATTCTTTTCTTTAAAAGTGAATGTTTGAGGCGTTCCAAAGGCACATTCCATTTTTAGAAATTTTTATTTTTCTCATTTCACCATGAAAAGTGCCAATACCCCCCCCTTTGGGTTCTAGGTGAAAATCTCACTCGACACAAATCAAACAAAAATGTTTCCATGGTGTGTATTGTTGTTCATTTTCATTAAATAAACAAAATAAAACCCAGAATAAATAATCATTAAAGACAGGAAATGAGCATAAAAGATGCCTCAGTGCAAGTGTTAATGTTAGTAAAAGAGCCCAAATTTCAAAAAATATTGCGAAAAACAACAATCTTCCATTATAGAGTGAATGTTTGAGGTGTATAGAAGGCATTTATTTCATTTTTAGAAATTTTAATTTTTCACATTTTTCCATGAAAAGTTCCCCCCTTTGGGTTCTAGGTGAAATTCTCACGTAATAGTAAGTAGTAGTAAGCAAGCATAAAAGATGCTTGCTTACTAACATTAACACCTGCGCTGAGGCGCAGGGGGGGTTTTGGCACTTTTCATGGAAAAATGTGAAAAATTAAAATTTCTTGCCTCAGCGCAGGTGTTAATGTTAGTAAGCAAGCATCTTTTATGCTCATTTCTTGTCTTTAATGATTTATTCTGGGTTTTATTTTTTTATTTGATGAAAATGAACAACAATAAACACCATGTAAACATTTTTGTTTGATTGGTGTCGAGTGAGAATTTCACCTAGAACCCAAAGGGGGGGGTATTGGCACTTTTCATGGAAAAATGTGAAAAATTAAAATTTCTAAAAATGAAATAAATGCCTTCTATACACCTCAAACATTCACTCTATAATGGAAGATTGTTGTTTTTCGCAATATTATTTGAAATTTGGGCTCTTTTACAAACATAACCACTAGCGCTGCTGCATCTTTTATGCTCATTTCTTGTATTTAATGATTTATTCTGGGGTTTTTTTTTTATTTGATGAAAATGAACAACAATACACACCATGGAAACATTTTTGTTTGATTGGTGTCGAGTGAGAATTTCACCTAGAACCCAAAGGGGGGGGTATTGGCACTTTTCATGGAAAAATGTGAAAAATTAAAATTTCTAAAAATGAAATAAATGCCTTCTATACACCTCAAACATTCACTCTATAATGGAAGATTGTTGTTTTTCGCAATATTTTTTGAAATTTGGGCTCTTTTACTAACATTAACACTTGCGCTGAGGCATCTTTTATGCTCATTTCCTGTCTTTAATGATTTATTCTGGGTTTTATTTTTTTTATTTGATGAAAATGAACAACAATACACACCATGGAAACATTTTTGTTTGATTGGTGTCGAGTGAGAATTTCACCTAGAACCCAAAGGGGGGGGTATTGGCACTTTTCATGGAAAAATGTGAAAAATTAAAATTTCTAAAAATGAAATAAATGCCTTCTATACACCTCAAACATTCACTCTATAATGGAAGATTGTTGTTTTTCGCAATATTTTTTGAAATTTGGGCTCTTTTACTAACATTAACACTTGCGCTGAGGCATCTTTTATGCTCATTTCTTGTCCTTAATTATTAACTTTGGGTTTTATTTTGTTTATTTGATGAAAATGAACAACAATACACACCATGGAAAGATTTTTTTTTGATTTGTGTCGTGTGAGAATTTCACCTAGAACCCAAAGGGGGGGGTATTGGCACTTTTCATGGAAAAATGTGAAAAATTAAAATTTCTAAAAATGAAATAAATGCCTTCTATACACCTCAAACATTCACTCTATAATGGAAGATTGTTGTTTTTCGCAATATTTTTTGAAATTTGGGCTCTTTTACTAACATTACCACGTGCGCTGCTGCATCATTTATGCTCATTTCTTGTCTTTAATGATTTATTCTGGGTTTTATTTTGTTTATTTGATGAAAATGAACAACAATACACACCATGGAAACATTTTTTTTTGATTTGTGTCGAGTGAGAATTTCACCTAGAACCCAAAGGGGGGGGTTTTGGCACTTTTCATGGAAAAATGTGAAAAATTAAAATTTCTAAAAATGAAATAAATGCCTTCTATACACCTCAAACATTCACTCTATAATGGAAGATTGTTGTTTTTCGCAATATTTTTTGAAATTTGGGCTCTTTTACTAACATTAACACTTGCGCTGAGGCATCTTTTATGCTCATTTCTTGTCCTTAATGATTAACTCTGGGTTTTATTTTGTTTATTTGATGAAAATGAACAACAATACACACCATGGAAACATTTTTGTTTGAATTGTGTCGAGTGAGAATTTCCCCTAGAACCCAAAGGGGGGGGTATTGGCACTTTTCATGGAAAAATGTGAAAAATTAAAATTTCTAAAAATGAAATAAATGCCTTCTATACACCTCAAACATTCACTCTATAATGGAAGATTGTTGTTTTTCGCAATATTATTTGAAATTTGGGCTCTTTTACTAACATAACCACTAGCGCTGCTGCATCTTTTATGCTCATTTCTTGTATTTAATGATTTATTCTGGGGTTTTTTTTTTATTTGATTAAAATGAACAACAATACACACCATGGAAACATTTTTGTTTGATTGGTGTCGAGTGAGAATTTCACCTAGAACCCAAAGGGGGGGGTATTGGCACTTTTCATGGAAAAATGTGAAAAATTAAAATTTCTAAAAATGAAATAAATGCCTTCTATACACCTCAAACATTCACTCTATAATGGAAGATTGTTGTTTTTCGCAATATTTTTTGAAATTTGGGCTCTTTTACTAACATTACCACTTGCGCTGCTGCATCATTTATGCTCATTTCTTGTCTTTAATGATTTATTCTGGGGTTTTTTTTTTATTTGATTAAAATGAACAACAATACACACCATGGAAACATTTTTGTTTGATTGGTGTCGAGTGAGAATTTCACCTAGAACCCAAAGGGGGGGGTATTGGCACTTTTCATGGAAAAATGTGAAAAATTAAAATTTCTAAAAATGAAATAAATGCCTTCTATACACCTCAAACATTCACTCTATAATGGAAGATTGTTGTTTTTCGCAATATTATTTGAAATTTGGGCTCTTTTACTAACATAACCACTAGCGCTGCTGCATCTTTTATGCTCATTTCTTGTATTTAATGATTTATTCTGGGGTTTTTTTTTTATTTGATTAAAATGAACAACAATACACACCATGGAAACATTTTTGTTTGATTGGTGTCGAGTGAGAATTTCACCTAGAACCCAAAGGGGGGGGTATTGGCACTTTTCATGGAAAAATTTGAAAAATTAAAATTTCTAAAAATGAAATAAATGCCTTCTATACACCTCAAACATTCACTCTATAATGGAAGATTGTTGTTTTTCGCAATATTTTTTGAAATTTGGGCTCTTTTACTAACATTACCACTTGCGCTGCTGCATCATTTATGCTCATTTCTTGTCTTTAATGATTTATTCTGGGTTTTATTTTGTTTATTTGATGAAAATGAACAACAATACACACCATGGAAACATTTTTGTTTGATTGGTGTCGAGTGAGAATTTCACCTAGAACCCAAAGGGGGGGGTATTGGCACTTTTCATGGAAAAATGTGAAAAATTAAAATTTCTAAAAATGAAATAAATGCCTTCTATACACCTCAAACATTCACTCTATAATGGAAGATTGTTGTTTTTCGCAATATTTTTTGAAATTTGGGCTCTTTTACTAACATTACCACTTGCGCTGCTGCATCATTTATGCTCATTTCTTGTCTTTAATGATTTATTCTGGGTTTTATTTTGTTTATTTGATGAAAATGAACAACAATACACACCATGGAAACATTTTTGTTTGATTGGTGTCGAGTGAGAATTTCACCTAGAACCCAAAGGGGGGGGTATTGGCACTTTTCATGGAAAAATGTGAAAAATTAAAATTTCTAAAAATGAAATAAATGCCTTGTATACACCTCAAACATTCACTCTATAATGGAAGATTGTTGTTTTTCGCAATATTTTTTGAAATTTGGGCTCTTTTACTAACATTACCACTTGCGCTGCTGCATCATTTATGCTCATTTCTTGTCTTTAATGATTTATTCTGGGTTTTATTTTGTTTATTTGATGAAAATGAACAACAATACACACCATGGAAACATTTTTGTTTGATTGGTGTCGAGTGAGAATTTCACCTAGAACCTAAAGGGGGGGGTATTGGCACTTTTCATGGAAAAATGTGAAAAATTAAAATTTCTAAAAATGAAATAAATGCCTTCTATACACCTCAAACATTCACTCTATAATGGAAGATTGTTGTTTTTCGCAATATTTTTTGAAATTTGGGCTCTTTTACTAACATTAACACTTGCGCTGAGGCATCTTTTATGCTCATTTCATGTCCTTAATGATTAACTCTGGGTTTTATTTTGTTTAATTGATGAAAATGAACAACAATACACACCATGGAAACATTTTTGTTTGATTGGTATCGAGTGAGAATTTCACCTAGAACCCAAAGGGGGGGGTATTGGCACTTTTCATGGAAAAATATAAAAAATTAAAATTTCTAAAAATGAAATAAATGCCTTCTATACACCTCAAACATTCACTCTATAATGGAAGAGATTTCTTTTTCGCAATATTTTTTGAAATTTGGGCTCTTTTACTAACATTAACACTTGCGCTGAGGCATCTTTTATGCTCATTTCTTGTCCTTAATGATTAACTCTGGGTTTTATTTTGTTTATTTGATGAAAATAAACAACAATACACACCATGGAAACATTTTTTTTTGATTTGTGTCGAGTGAGAATTTCACCTAGAACCCAAAGGGGGGGGTATTGGCACATTTCATGGAAAAATATGAAAAATTATAATTTCTAAAATTGAAAAAAATGCCTTCTACACACCTCAAACATTCACTCTATAATGGAAGATTGTTGTTTTTCACAATATTTTTTGAAATTTGGGCTCTTTTACTAACATTAACACATGCGCAGAGGCATCTTTTATGCTCATTTCTTGTCTTTAATGATTTATTCTGGGTTTTATTTTGTTTATTTGATGAAAATGAACAACAATACACACCACGAAAACAGTTTTGTTTGATTTGTGTCGAGTGAGAATTTCACCTAGAACCCAAAGGGGAGGGTATTGGCACTTTTCATGGAAAAATGTGAAAAATTAAAATTTCTAAAACTGAAAAAAAAGCCTTCTATACACCTCAAACATTCACTCTATAATAGAAGATTGTTGTTTTTCGCAATATTTTGTGAAATTTGGGCTCTTTTACTATAGAGTGAATGTTTGAGGTGTATAGAAGGCATGTATTTCATTTTTAGAAATTTTAATTTTTTCACATTTTTCCATGAAAAGTGCCAATACCCCCCCTTTGGTTTCTAGGTGAAATTCTCACTCGACACATATCATACAAAACTGTTTCCAAGGTGTGTATTTTTGTTCATTTCCATTAAATAAACAAAATAAAACCCAGAATAAATCATTAAAGACAAGAAATGAGCATAAAAGATGCCTCAGCGCAAGTTTTAATGTTAGTAAAAGAGCCCAAATTTCAAAAAATATTGAGAAAAAGAACAATCTTCCATTATAGAGTGAATGTTTGAGGTGTATAGAAGGCATTTATTTCATTTTTAGAAATTTTAATTTATCACATTTTTCCATGAAAAGTGCCAATACCCGGTGAAATTCTCACTCGACACTAATCAAAAAAAAATGTTTCCATGGTGTGTATTGTTGTTCATTTTCATCAAATAAACAAAATTAAACCCAGAATAAATCATTAAAGACAAGAAATGAGCATAAAAGATGCCTCAGCGCTAGTGTTAATGTTAGTAAAAGAGCCCAAATTTCAAAAAATATTGCGAAAAAGAGCAATCTTCCATTATAGAGTGAATGTTTGAGGTGTATAGAAAGCATTTATTTCATTTTTAAAAATTTTAATTTTTCACATTTTTCCATGAAAAGTGCCAATACCCGGTGAAATTCTCACTCGACACCAATCAAACAAAAATGTTTCCATGGTGTGTATTGTTGTTCATTTTCATCAAATAAACAAAATAAAACCCAGAATAAATCATGAAAGACAAGAAATGAGCATAAATGATGCCTCAGCGCAAGTGTTAATATTAGTAAAAGAGCCCAAATTTCAAAAAATATTGCGAAAAACAACAATCTTCCATTATAGAGTGAATGTTTGAGGTGTATAGAAGGCATTTATTTCATTTTTAGAAATTTTAATTTTTCACATTTTTCCATGAAAAGTGCCAATACCCCCCCCTTTGGGTTCTAGGTGAAATTCTCACTCGATACCAATCAAACAAAAATGTTTCCATGGTGTGTATTGTTGTTCATTTTCATCAAATAAACAAAATAAAACCCAGAGTTAATCATTAAGGACCAGAAATGAGCATAAAAGATGCCTCAGCGCAAGTGGTAATGTTAGTAAAAGAGCCCAAATTTAAAAAAATATTGCGAAAAAGAACAATCTTCCATTATAGAGTGAATGTTTGAGGCGTATAGAAGGCATTTAAAGTGCCAAACCCTTTGGGTTCTAGGTGAAATTCTCACTCGACACAAATCAAACAAAAATGTTTTCGTGGTGTGTATTTTTGTTCATTTTCACAAATAAACAAAATAAAACCCAGAATAAATCATGAAAGACAAGAAATGAGCATAAAAGATGCCTCAGCGCAAGTGTTAATGTTAGTAAAAGAGCCCAAATTTCAAAAAATATTGCGAAAAAGAACAATCTTCCATTATAGAGTGAATGTTTGAGGTGTATAGAAGGCATTTATTTCATTTTTAGATATTTTAATTTTTCCCATTTTTCCATGAAAAGTGCCTTTGGGTTCTAGGTGAAATTCTCACTCGACACAAATCAAACAAAAATGTTTTCGTGGTGTGTATTTTTGTTCATTTTCACAAATAAACAAAATAAAAACCAGAATAAATCATTAAAGACAAGAAATGAGCATAAAAGATGCCTCAGCGCAAGTGTTAATGTTAGTAAAAGAGCCCAAATTTCAAAAAATATTGCGAAAAAGAACAATCTTCCATTATAGAGTGAATGTTTGAGGTGTATAGAAGGCATTTGTTTCATTTTTAGAAATTTTAATTTTTTACATTTTTCCATGAAAAGTGCCAATAGCCCCCCTTTGGGTTCTAGGTGAAATTTTCACTCGACACAAATCAAACAAAAATGTTTCCATGGTGTGTATTGTTGTTTATTTTCATCAAATAAATATAATAAAACCCGGAATAAATCATTAAAGACAAGAAATGAGCATAAAAGATGCCTCAGCGCAAGTGTTAAAGTTAGTAATAGAGCCCAAATTTCAAAAAATATTGCGAAAAACAACAATCTTCCATTATAGAGTGATTGTTTGAGGTGTATAGAAGGCATTTATTTCATTTTTAGAAATTTTAATTTTTTACATTTTTCCATGAAAAGTGCCAATACCCCCCCTTTTGGGTTCTAGGTGAAATTATCACTCGACACAAATCAAACAAAACTGTTTTCGTGGTGTGTATTTTTGTTCATTTTCATCAAAAAAAAAAATAAAACCCAGAATAAATCATTAAAGACAAGAAATGAGCATAAAAGATGCCTAAGCGCAAGCGTTAAAGTTAGTAATAGAGCCCAAATTTCAAAAAATATTGCGAAAAACAACAATCTTCCATTGTAGAGTGATTGTTTGAGGTGTATTGAAGGCATTTATTTCATTTTTAGAAATTTTAATTTTTCACATTTTTCCATGAAAAGTGCCAATACCCGGTGAAATTCTCACTCGACACAAATCAAAAAAAAATGTTTCCATGGTGTGTATTGTTGTTCATTTTCATCAAATAAACAAAATAAAACCCAGAATAAATCATTAAAGACAAGAAATGAGCATAAAAGATGCCTCAGCGCAAGTGTTAATGTTAGTAAAAGAGCCCAAATTTCAAAATATATTGCGAAAAACAACAATCTTCCTTTGTAGAGGTAATGTTTGATGTGTGTAGAAGGCATTTATTTCATTTTTAGAAATTTTAATTTTTTACATTTTTCCATGAAAAGTGCCAATACCCCCCCCATTCGGTTCTAAGTGAAATTCTCACTCGACACAAATCAAACAAAAATATTTCCATGGTGTGTATTGTTGTTCATTTTCATCAAATAAACAAAATAAAACCCGGAATAAATCATTAAAGACAAGAAATGAGCATAAAAGATGCCTCAGCCAAAGGGTTAATGTTAGTAAAAGAGCCCAAATTTCAAAAAATATTGCGAAAAACAACAATCTTCCATTATAGAGTGATTGTTTGAGGTGTATAGAAGGCATTTATTTCATTTTTAGAAATTTTAATTTTTTACATTTTTCCATGAAAAGTGCCAATACCCCCCCTTTTGGGTTCTAGGTGAAATTATCACTCGACACAAATCAAACAAAACTGTTTTCGTGGTGTGTATTTTTGTTCATTTTCATCAAAAAAAAAAATAAAACCCAGAATAAATCATTAAAGACAAGAAATGAGCATAAAAGATGCCTAAGCGCAAGCGTTAAAGTTAGTAATAGAGCCCAAATTTCAAAAAATATTGCGAAAAACAACAATCTTCCATTGTAGAGTGATTGTTTGAGGTGTATTGAAGGCATTTATTTCATTTTTAGAAATTTTAATTTTTCACATTTTTCCATGAAAAGTGCCAATACCCGGTGAAATTCTCACTCGACACAAATCAAAAAAAAATGTTTCCATGGTGTGTATTGTTGTTCATTTTCATCAAATAAACAAAATAAAACCCAGAATAAATCATTAAAGACAAGAAATGAGCATAAAAGATGCCTCAGCACAAGTGTTAATGTTAGTAAAAGAGCCCAAATTTCAAAAAATATTGCGAAAAAGAACAATCTTCAATTATAGAGTGAATGTTTGAGGTGTATAGAAGGCATTTATTTCATTTTTAGAAATTTTAATTTTTCACATTTTTCCATGAAAAGTGCCAATACCCCCCCTTTGGGTTCTAGGTGAAATTCTCACTCTACACTAGTCAAACAAAAATGTTTTCGTGGTGTGTATTTTTGTTCATTTTCACAAATAAACAAAATAAAACCCAGAATAAATCATTAAAGACAAGAAATGAGCATAAAAGATGCCTTAGCGCAAGTGTTAATGTTAGTAAAAGAGCCCAAATTTCAAAAAATATTTCGAAAAAGAACAATCTTCCATTATAGAGTGAATGTTTGAGGTGTGTAGAAGGCATTTATTTCATTTTTAGAAATTTTAATTTTTTTCATTTTTCCATGAAAAGTGCCAATACCCCCTTTTGGGTTCTAGGTGAAATTCTCACTCGACACCAATCTAACAAAAATGTTTCCATGGTGTGTATTGTTGTTTATTTTCATCAAATAAACAAAAGAAAACCCAGAATAAATCATGAAAGACAAGAAATGAGCATAAAAGATGCTTCAGCGCAAGGGTTAATGTTAGTAAAAGAGCCCAAATTTCAAAATATATTGCGAAAAACCACAATCTTCCTTTATAGAGGTAATGTTTGATGTGTGTAGAAGGCATTTATTTCATTTTTAGAAATTTTAATTTTTTACATTTTTCCATGAAAAGTGCCAATACCCCCCCCATTCGGTTCTAAGTGAAATTCTCACTCGACACAAATCAAACAAAAATATTTCCATGGTGTGTATTGTTGTTCATTTTCATCAAATAAACAAAATAAAACCCGGAATAAATCATTAAAGACAAGAAATGAGCATAAAAGATGCCTCAGCCAAAGGGTTAATGTTAGTAAAAGAGCCCAAATTTCAAAAAATATTGCGAAAAACAACAATCTTCCATTATAGAGTGAATGTTTGAGGTGTATAGAAGGCATTTATTTCATTTTTAGAAATTTTAATTTTTCACATTTTTCCATGAAAATACCAATACCCCCCCCTTTTGGTTCTAGGTGAAATTCTCACTCGACACAAATCACACAAAAATGTTTCCATGGTGTGTATTGGTTTTCATTTTTATCAAATAAACAAAATAAAACCCAGAATAAATCATTAAAGACAAGAAATGAGCATAAAAGATGCCTCAGCCGAAGGGTTAATGTTAGTAAAAGAGGCGAAATTTCAAAAAATTTCGCGAAAAACAACAATCTTCAATTATAAAGTGAATGTTTGAGGTGTATAGAAGGCATTTATTTCATTTTTAGAAATATTAATTTTTCACATTTTTCCATGAAAAGTGCCAATGCCCCCCCCTTTGGGTTCTAGGTGAAATTCTCACTCGACACAAATCAAACAAAACTGTTTTCGTGGTGTGTATTTTTGTTCATTTTCATCAAAAAAAAAATAAAACCCAGAATAAATCATTAAAGACAAGAAATGAGCATAAAAGATGCCTCAGCGCAAGCGTTAAAGTTAGTAATAGAGCCCAAATTTCAAAAAATATTGCGAAAAACAACAATCTTCCATTGTAGAGTGATTGTTTGAGGTGTATTGAAGGCATTTATTTCATTTTTAGAAATTTTAATTTTTCACATTTTTCCATGAAAAGTGCCAATACCCGGTGAAATTCTCACTCGACACAAATCAAAAAAAAATGTTTCCATGGTGTGTATTGTTGTTCATTTTCATCAAATAAACAAAATAAAAGCCAGAATAAATCATTAAAGACAAGAAATGAGCATAAAAGATGCCTCAGCGCAAGTGTTATTGTTAGTAAAAGAGCCCAAATTTCAAAAAATATTGCGAAAAACAACAATCTTCAATTATAGAGTGAATGTTTGAGGTGTATAGAAGGCATTTATTTCATTTTTAGAAATATTAATTTTTCACATTTTTCCATGAAAAGTGCCAATGCCCCCCCCTTTGGGTTCTAGGTGAAATTCTCACTCGACACAAATCAAACAAAACTGTTTTCGTGGTGTGTATTTTTGTTCATTTTCATCAAAAAAAAAATAAAACCCAGAATAAATCATTAAAGACAAGAAATGAGCATAAAAGATGCCTCAGCGCAAGCGTTAAAGTTAGTAATAGAGCCCAAATTTCAAAAAATATTGCGAAAAACAACAATCTTCCATTGTAGAGTGATTGTTTGAGGTGTATTGAAGGCATTTATTTCATTTTTAGAAATTTTAATTTTTCACATTTTTCCATGAAAAGTGCCAATACCCGGTGAAATTCTCACTCGACACAAATCAAAAAAAAATGTTTCCATGGTGTGTATTGTTGTTCATTTTCATCAAATAAACAAAATAAAAGCCAGAATAAATCATTAAAGACAAGAAATGAGCATAAAAGATGCCTCAGCGCAAGTGTTATTGTTAGTAAAAGAGCCCAAATTTCAAAAAATATTGCGAAAAAGAACAATCTTCAATTATAGAGTGAATGTTTGAGGTGTATAGAAGGCATTTATTTCATTTTTAGAAATTTTAATTTTTCACATTTTTCCATGAAAAGTGCCAATTACCCCCCTTTGGGTTCTAGGTGAAATTCTCACTCTACTCCAGTCAAACAAAAATGTTTTCGTGGTGTGTATTTTTGTTCATTTTCAGAAATAAACAAAATAAAACCCAGAATAAATCATTAAAGACAAGAAATGAGCATAAAAGATGCCTCAGCGCAAGTGTTAATGTTAGTAAAAGAGCCCAAATTTCAAAAAATATTGCGAAAAAGAACAATCTTCCATTATAGAGTGAATGTTTGAGGTGTGTAGAAGGCATTTATTTCATTTTTAGAAATTTTAATTTTTTTCATTTTTCCATGAAAAGTGCCAATACCCCCTTTTGGGTTCTAGGTGAAATTCTCACTCGACACCAATCTAACAAAAATGTTTCCATGGTGTGTATTGTTGTTTATTTTCATCAAATAAACAAAAGAAAACCCAGAATAAATCATGAAAGACAAGAAATGAGCATAAAAGATGCTTCAGCGAAAGGGTTAATGTTAGTAAAAGAGCCCAAATTTCAAAAAATATTGCGAAAAACAACAATCTTCCTTTATAGAGGTAATGTTTGATGTGTGTAGAAGGCATTTATTTCATTTTTAGAAATTTTAATTTTTTACATTTTTCCATGAAAAGTGCCAATACCCCCCCCATTCGGTTCTAGGTGAAATTCTCACTCGACACAAATCAAACAAAAATATTTCCATGGTGTGTATTGTTGTTCATTTTCATCAAATAAACAAAATAATACCCAGAGTTAATCATTAAGGACAAAAAATGAGCATAAAAGATGCCTCAGCGCAAGTGTTAAAGTTAGTAATAGAGCCCAAATTTCAAAAAATATTGCGAAAAACAACAATCTTCCATGGTAGAGTGATTGTTTGAGGTGTATTGAAGGCATTTATTTCATTTTTAGAAATTTTAATTTTTTACATTTTTCCATGAAAAGTGCCAAAACCCCCCCCTTTGGGCTCTAGGTGAAATTCTCACTCGACACAAATCACACAAAAATGTTTCCGTGGTGTGTATTGTTGTTTATTTTCATCAAATAAATAAAATAAAACCCGGAATAAATCATTAAAGACAAGAAATGAGCATAAAAGATGCCTCAGCCGAAGGGTTAATGTTAGTAAAAGAGGCGAAATTTCAAAAAATTTCGCGAAAAACAACAATCTTCAATTATAAAGTGAATGTTTGAGGTGTATAGAAGGCATTTATTTCATTTTTAGAAATTTTAATTTTTCACATTTTTCCATGAAAAGTGCCAATACCCCCCCCTTTGGGTTCTAGGTGAAATTCTCACTCGACACCAATCAAACAAAAATGTTTCCATGGTGTGTATTGTTGTGTATTTTCATCAAATAAATAAAATAAAACTCGGAATAAATCATTTAAGACAAGAAATGAGCATAAAAGATGCCTCAGCGCAAGTGTTAATGTTAGTAAAAGAGCCCAAATTTCTCAAAATATTGCGAAAAACAACAATCTTCCAATATAGAGTGAATGTTTGAGGTGTATAGAGGGCATTTATTTCATTTTTAGAAATTTTAATTTTTCACATTTTCCCATGAAAAGTGCCAATACCAATCTCACTCGACACAAATCAAAAAAAATTTTTCCATGGTGTGTACTGTTGTTCAATTTCATCAAATACACAAAATAAAACCCAGAATAAATCATTAAAGACAAGAAATGAGCATAAAAGATGCCTCAGCGCAAGTGTTAATGTTAGTAAAAGAGCCCAAATTTCAAAAAATATTGCGAAAAACAACAATCTTCCATTATAGAGTGAATGTTTGAGGTGTATAGAGGGCATTTATTTCATTTTTAGAAATTTTAATTTTTCACATTTCTCCATGAAAAGTGCCAATACCCGGTGAAATTCTCACTCGACACAAATCAAAAAAAAATGTTTCCATGGTGTGTATTAATGTTCATTTTCATCAAATAAACAAAATAAAACCCAGAATAAATCATTAAAGACAAGAAATGAGCATAAAAGATGCCTCAGCGCAAGTGTTAATGTTAGTAAAAGAGCCCAAATTTCAAAAAATATTGCGAAAAAGAACAATCTTCAATTATAGAGTGAATGTTTGAGGTGTATAGAAGGCATTTATTTCATTTTTAGAAATATTAATTTTTCACATTTTTCCATGAAAAGTGCCAATGCCCCCCCCTTTGGGTTCTAGGTGAAATTCTCACTCGACACAAATCAAACAAAACTGTTTTCGTGGTGTGTATTTTTGTTCATTTTCATCAAAAAAAAAAATAAAACCCAGAATAAATCATTAAAGACAAGAAATGAGCATAAAAGATGCCTCAGCGCAAGCGTTAAAGTTAGTAATAGAGCCCAAATTTCAAAAAATATTGCGAAAAACAACAATCTTCCATTGTAGAGTGATTGTTTGAGGTGTATTGAAGGCATTTATTTCATTTTTAGAAATTTTAATTTTTCACATTTTTCCATGAAAAGTGCCAATACCCGGAGAAATTCTCACTCGACACAAATCAAAAAAAAATGTTTCCATGGTGTGTATTGTTGTTCATTTTCATCAAATAAACAAAATAAAACCCAGAATAAATCATTAAAGACAAGAAATGAGCATAAAAGATGCCTCAGCGCAAGTGTTAATGTTAGTAAAAGAGCCCAAATTTCAAAAAATATTGCGAAAAAGAACAATCTTCAATTATAGAGTGAATGTTTGAGGTGTATAGAAGGCATTTATTTCATTTTTAGAAATTTTAATTTTTCACATTTTTCCATGAAAAGTGCCAATACCCCCCCTTTGGGTTCTAGGTGAAATTCTCACTCTACTCCAGTCAAACAAAAATGTTTTCGTGGTGTGTATTTTTGTTCATTTTCACAAATAAACAAAATAAAACCCAGAATAAATCATTAAAGACAAGAAATGAGCATAAAAGATGCCTCAGCGCAAGTGTTAATGTTAGTAAAAGAGCCCAAATTTCAAAAAATATTGCGAAAAAGAACAATCTTCCATTATAGAGTGAATGTTTGAGGTGTGTAGAAGGCATTTATTTCATTTTTAGAAATTATAATTCTTCACATTTTTCCATGAAAATTCCAACCCCCCCCTTTCGGTTCTATGTGAAATTCTCACTCGACACATATCAAACAAAAATGTTTCCATGGTGTGTATTGTTGTTTATTTTCATCAAAAAAACAAAAGAAAACCCAGAATAAATCATGAAAGACAAGAAATGAGCATAAAAGATGCTTCAGCGCAAGGGTTAATGTTAGTAAAAGAGCCCAAATTTCAAAAAATATTGCGAAAAACAACAATCTTCCTTTATAGAGGTAATGTTTGATGTGTGTAGAAGGCATTTATTTCATTTTTAGAAATTTTAATTTTTTACATTTTTCCATGAAAAGTGCCAATACCCCCCCCCTTTGGGTTCTAGGTGAAATTCTCACTCGACACAAATCAAACAAAAATGTTTCCATGGTGTGTATTGTTGTTCATTTTCATCAAATAAACAAAATAAAACCCAGAATAAATCATTAAAGACAGGAAATGAGCATAAAAGATGCCTCAGCGCAAGTGTTAATGTTAGTAAAAGAGCCCAAATTTCAAAAAATATTGCGAAAAACAACAATCTTCCATGGTAGAGTGATTGTTTGAGGTGTATTGAAGGCATTTATTTCATTTTTAGAAATTTTAATTTTTTACATTTTTCCATGAAAAGTGCCAATACCCCCCCCTTTGGGCTCTAGGTGAAATTCTCACTCGACACAAATCACACAAAAATGTTTCCGTGGTGTGTATTGTTGTTTATTTTCATCAAATAAATAAAAAAAAACCCGGAATAAATCATTAAAGACAAGAAATGAGCATAAAAGATGCCTCAGCCGAAGGGTTAATGTTAGTAAAAGAGCCCAAATTTCAAAAAATATTGCGAAAAAGAACAATCTTCAATTATAGAGTGAATGTTTGAGGTGTATAGAAGGCATTTATTTCATTTTTAGAAATATTAATTTTTCACATTTTTCCATGAAAAGTGCCAATGCCCCCCCCTTTGGGTTCTAGGTGAAATTCTCACTCGACACAAATCAAACAAAACTGTTTTCGTGGTGTGTATTTTTGTTCATTTTCATCAAAAAAAAAAATAAAACCCAGAATAAATCATTAAAGACAAGAAATGAGCATAAAAGATGCCTCAGCGCAAGCGTTAAAGTTAGTAATAGAGCCCAAATTTCAAAAAATATTGCGAAAAACAACAATCTTCCATTGTAGAGTGATTGTTTGAGGTGTATTGAAGGCATTTATTTCATTTTTAGAAATTTTAATTTTTCACATTTTTCCATGAAAAGTGCCAATACCCGGTGAAATTCTCACTCGACACAAATCAAAAAAAAATGTTTCCATGGTGTGTATTGTTGTTCATTTTCATCAAATAAACAAAATAAAACCCAGAATAAATCATTAAAGACAAGAAATGAGCATAAAAGATGCCTCAGCGCAAGTGTTAATGTTAGTAAAAGAGCCCAAATTTCAAAAAATATTGCGAAAAAGAACAATCTTCAATTATAGAGTGAATGTTTGAGGTGTATAGAAGGCATTTATTTCATTTTTAGAAATTTTAATTTTTCACATTTTTCCATGAAAAGTGCCAATACCCCCCCTTTGGGTTCTAGGTGAAATTCTCACTCTACTCCAGTCAAACAAAAATGTTTTCGTGGTGTTTATTTTTGTTCATTTTCACAAATAAACAAAATAAAACCCAGAATAAATCATTAAAGACAAGAAATGAGCATAAAAGATGCCTCAGCGCAAGTGTTAATGTTAGTAAAAGAGCCCAAATTTCAAAAAATATTGCGAAAAAGAACAATCTTCCATTATAGAGTGAATGTTTGAGGTGTGTAGAAGGCATTTATTTCATTTTTAGAAATTTTAATTGTTCACATTTTTCCATGAAAAGTGCCAACCCCCCCCTTTCGGTTCCATGTGAAATTCTCACTCGACACATGTCAAACAAAAATGTTTCCATGGTGTGTATTGTTGTTTATTTTCATCAAATAAACAAAAGAAAACCCAGAATAAATCATGAAAGACAAGAAATGAGCATAAAAGATGCTTCAGCGCAAGTGTTAATGTAATTAAAAGAGGCCAAATTTCAAAAAATATTGCGAAAAAGAACAATCTTCAATTATAGAGTGAATGTTTGAGGTGTATAGAAGGCATTTATTTTATTTTTAGAAATTTTAATTTTTTACATTTTTCCATGAAAAGTGCCAATACCCCCCCCATTCGGTTCTAGGTGAAATTCTCACTCGACACAAATCAAACAAAAATATTTCCATGGTGTGTATTGTTGTTCATTTTCATCAAATAAACAAAATAAAACCCAGAGTTAATCATTAAGGACAAAAAATGAGCATAAAAGATGCCTTAGCGCAAGTGTTAAAGTTAGTAATAGAGCCCAAATTTCAAAAAATATTGCGAAAAACAACAATCTTCCATGGTAGAGTGATTGTTTGAGGTGTATTGAAGGCATATATTTCATTTTTAGAAATTTTAATTTTTTACATTTTTCCATGAAAAGTGCCAATACCCCCCCCTTTGGGCTCTAGGTGAAATTCTCACTCGACACAAATCACACAAAAATGTTTCCGTGGTGTGTATTGTTGTTTATTTTCATCAAATAAATAAAATAAAACCCGGAATAAATCATTAAAGACAAGAAATGAGCATAAAAGATGCCTCAGCCGAAGGGTTAATGTTAGTAAAAGAGGCGAAATTTCAAAAAATTTCGCGAAAAACAACAATCTTCAATTATAAAGTGAATGTTTGAGGTGTATAGAAGGCATTTATTTCATTTTTAGAAATTTTAATTTTTCACATTTTTCCATGAAAAGTGCCAATACCCCCCCCTTTGGGTTCTAGGTGAAATTCTCACTCGACACCAATCAAACAAAAATGTTTCCATGATGTGTATTGTTGTGTATTTTCATCAAATAAATAAAATAAAACTCGGAAAAATCATTAAAGACAAGAAATGAGCATAAAAGATGCCTCAGCGCAAGTGTTTATGTTAGTAAAAGAGGCCAAATTTCAAAAAATATTATGAAAAACAACAATCTTCCAATATAGAGTGAATGTTTGAGGTGTATAGAAGGCATTTATTTCATTTTTTAAAATTTTAATTTTTCACATTTTCCCATGAAAAGTGCCAATACCAATCTCACTCGACACAAATCAAACAAAAATGTTTCCATGGTGTGTACTGTTGTTCAATTTCATCAAATAATCAAAATAAAACCCAGAATAAATTTATAAGACAAGAAATGAGCATAAAAGATGCCTCAGCGCAAGTGTTAATGTTAGTAAAAGAGCCCAAATTTCAAAAAATATTGCGAAAAACAACAATCTTCCATTATAGAGTGAATGTTTGAGGTGTATAGAAAGCATTTATTTCATTTTTAGAAATTTTAATTTTTCACATTTTTCCATGAAAAGTGCCAATACCCCCCCTTTCGGTTCTAGGTGAAATTCTCACTCGACACCTATCAAACAAAAATGTTTCCATGGTGTGTATTGTTGTTCATTTTCATCAAATAAACAAAATAAAACCCAGAATAAATCATTAAAGACAAGAAAGGAGCATAAAAGATGCCTCAGCGCAAGTGTTAATGTTAGTAAAAGAGCCCAAATTTCAAAAAATATTGCGAAAAAGAACAATCTTCCATTATAGAGTGAATGTTTGAGGTGTGTAGAAGGCATTTATTTCATTTTTAGAAATTTTAATTGTTCACATTTTTCCATGAAAAGTGCCAACCCCCCCCTTTCGGTTCCATGTGAAATTCTCACTCGACACATGTCAAACAAAAATGTTTCCATGGTGTGTATTGTTGTTTATTTTCATCAAATAAACAAAAGAAAACCCAGAATAAATCATGAAAGACAAGAAATGAGCATAAAAGATGCCTCAGCGCAAGTGTTTATGTTAGTAAAAGAGCCCAAATTTCAAAAAATTTTGCGAAAAACCACAATCTTCCATTATAGAGTGAATGTTTGAGGTGTATAGAAGGCATTTATTTCATTTTTAGAAATTTTAATTTTTCACATTTTTCCATGAAAATGCCAATACCCCCCCCTTTGGGTTCTAGGTGAAATTCTCACTCGACACAAATCAAACAAAAATGTTTCCATGGTGTGTATTGGTTTTCATTTTTATCAAATAAACAAAATAAAACCCAGAATAAATCATGAAAGACAAGAAATGAGCATAAAAGATGCCTCAGCGCAAGTGTTAAAGTTAGTAATAGAGCCCAAATTTCAAAAAATATTGCAAAAAACAACAATCTTCCATTATAGAGTGAATGTTTGAGGTGTATAGAAGGCATTTATTTCATTTTTAGAAATTTTAATTTTTCACATTTTTCCATGAAAATGCCAATACCCCCCCCTTTGGGTTCTAGGTGAAATTCTCACTCGACACAAATCAAACAAAAATGTTTCCATGGTGTGTATTGTTGTTTATTTTCATCAAATAAATAAAATAAAACCCGGAAGAAATCATTAAAGACAAGAAACGAGCATAAATGATGCCTCAGCGCAAGTGTTAATGTAATTAAAAGAGGCCAAATTTCAAAAAATATTGCGAAAAAGAACAATCTTCCATTATAGAGTGAATGTTTGAGGTGTGTAGAAGGCATTTATTTCATTTTTAGAAATTATAATTCTTCACATTTTTCCATGAAAATTCCAACCCCCCCCTTTCGGTTCTATGTGAAATTCTCACTCGACACATATCAAACAAAAATGTTTCCATGGTGTGTATTGTTGTTTATTTTCATCAAAAAAACAAAAGAAAACCCAGAATAAATCATGAAAGACAAGAAATGAGCATAAAAGATGCTTCAGCGCAAGGGTTAATGTTAGTAAAAGAGCCCAAATTTCAAAAAATATTGCGAAAAACAACAATCTTCCTTTATAGAGGTAATGTTTGATGTGTGTAGAAGGCATTTATTTCATTTTTAGAAATTTTAATTTTTTACATTTTTCCATGAAAAGTGCCAATACCCCCCCCCTTTGGGTTCTAGGTGAAATTCTCACTCGACACAAATCAAACAAAAATGTTTCCATGGTGTGTATTGTTGTTCATTTTCATCAAATAAACAAAATAAAACCCAGAATAAATCATTAAAGACAGGAAATGAGCATAAAAGATGCCTCAGCGCAAGTGTTAATGTTAGTAAAAGAGCCCAAATTTCAAAAAATATTGCGAAAAACAACAATCTTCCATGGTAGAGTGATTGTTTGAGGTGTATTGAAGGCATTTATTTCATTTTTAGAAATTTTAATTTTTTACATTTTTCCATGAAAAGTGCCAATACCCCCCCCTTTGGGCTCTAGGTGAAATTCTCACTCGACACAAATCACACAAAAATGTTTCCGTGGTGTGTATTGTTGTTTATTTTCATCAAATAAATAAAAAAAAACCCGGAATAAATCATTAAAGACAAGAAATGAGCATAAAAGATGCCTCAGCCGAAGGGTTAATGTTAGTAAAAGAGCCCAAATTTCAAAAAATATTGCGAAAAAGAACAATCTTCAATTATAGAGTGAATGTTTGAGGTGTATAGAAGGCATTTATTTCATTTTTAGAAATATTAATTTTACACATTTTTCCATGAAAAGTGCCAATGCCCCCCCCCTTTGGGTTCTAGGTGAAATTCTCACTCGACACAAATCAAACAAAACTGTTTTCGTGGTGTGTATTTTTGTTCATTTTCATCAAAAAAAAAAATAAAACCCAGAATAAATCATTAAAGACAAGAAATGAGCATAAAAGATGCCTCAGCGCAAGCGTTAAAGTTAGTAATAGAGCCCAAATTTCAAAAAATATTGCGAAAAACAACAATCTTCCATTGTAGAGTGATTGTTTGAGGTGTATTGAAGGCATTTATTTCATTTTTAGAAATTTTAATTTTTCACATTTTTCCATGAAAAGTGCCAATACCCGGTGAAATTCTCACTCGACACAAATCAAAAAAAAATGTTTCCATGGTGTGTATTGTTGTTCATTTTCATCAAATAAACAAAATAAAACCCAGAATAAATCATTAAAGACAAGAAATGAGCATAAAAGATGCCTCAGCGAAAGTGTTAATGTTAGTAAAAGAGCCCAAATTTCAAAAAATATTGCGAAAAAGAACAATCTTCAATTATAGAGTGAATGTTTGAGGTGTATAGAAGGCATTTATTTCATTTTTAGAAATTTTAATTTTTCACATTTTTCCATGAAAAGTGCCAATACCCCCCCTTTGGGTTCTAGGTGAAATTCTCACTCTACTCCAGTCAAACAAAAATGTTTTCGTGGTGTTTATTTTTGTTCATTTTCACAAATAAACAAAATAAAACCCAGAATAAATCATTAAAGACAAGAAATGAGCATAAAAGATGCCTCAGCGCAAGTGTTAATGTTAGTAAAAGAGCCCAAATTTCAAAAAATATTGCGAAAAAGAACAATCTTCCATTATAGAGTGAATGTTTGAGGTGTGTAGAAGGCATTTATTTCATTTTTAGAAATTTTAATTGTTCACATTTTTCCATGAAAAGTGCCAACCCCCCCCTTTCGGTTCCATGTGAAATTCTCACTCGACACATGTCAAACAAAAATGTTTCCATGGTGTGTATTGTTGTTTATTTTCATCAAATAAACAAAAGAAAACCCAGAATAAATCATGAAAGACAAGAAATGAGCATAAAAGATGCTTCAGCGAAAGGGTTAATGTTAGTAAAAGAGCCCAAATTTCAAAAAATATTGCGAAAAACAACAATCTTCCTTTATAGAGGTAATGTTTGATGTGTGTAGAAGGCATTTATTTCATTTTTAGAAATTTTAATTTTTTACATTTTTCCATGAAAAGTGCCAATACCCCCCCCATTCGGTTCTAGGTGAAATTCTCACTCGACACAAATCAAACAAAAATATTTCCATGGTGTGTATTGTTGTTCATTTTCATCAAATAAACAAAATAAAACCCAGAGTTAATCATTAAGGACAAAAAATGAGCATAAAAGATGCCTTAGCGCAAGTGTTAAAGTTAGTAATAGAGCCCAAATTTCAAAAAATATTGCGAAAAACAACAATCTTCCATGGTAGAGTGATTGTTTGAGGTGTATTGAAGGCATATATTTCATTTTTAGAAATTTTAATTTTTTACATTTTTCCATGAAAAGTGCCAATACCCCCCCCTTTGGGCTCTAGGTGAAATTCTCACTCGACACAAATCACACAAAAATGTTTCCGTGGTGTGTATTGTTGTTTATTTTCATCAAATAAATAAAATAAAACCCGGAATAAATCATTAAAGACAAGAAATGAGCATAAAAGATGCCTCAGCCGAAGGGTTAATGTTAGTAAAAGAGGCGAAATTTCAAAAAATTTCGCGAAAAACAACAATCTTCAATTATAAAGTGAATGTTTGAGGTGTATAGAAGGCATTTATTTCATTTTTAGAAATTTTAATTTTTCACATTTTTCCATGAAAAGTGCCAATACCCCTTTGGGTTCTAGGTGAAATTCTCACTCGACACCAATCAAACAAAAATGTTTCCATGATGTGTATTGTTGTGTATTTTCATCAAATAAATAAAATAAAACTCGGAAAAATCATTAAAGACAAGAAATGAGCATAAAAGATGCCTCAGCGCAAGTGTTTATGTTAGTAAAAGAGGCCAAATTTCAAAAAATATTATGAAAAACAACAATCTTCCAATATAGAGTGAATGTTTGAGGTGTATAGAAGGCATTTATTTCATTTTTTAAAATTTTAATTTTTCACATTTTCCCATGAAAAGTGCCAATACCAATCTCACTCGACACAAATCAAACAAAAATGTTTCCATGGTGTGTACTGTTGTTCAATTTCATCAAATAATCAAAATAAAACCCAGAATAAATTTATAAGACAAGAAATGAGCATAAAAGATGCCTCAGCGCAAGTGTTAATGTTAGTAAAAGAGCCCAAATTTCAAAAAATATTGCGAAAAACAACAATCTTCCATTATAGAGTGAATGTTTGAGGTGTATAGAAAGCATTTATTTCATTTTTAGAAATTTTAATTTTTCACATTTTTCCATGAAAAGTGCCAATACCCCCCCTTTCGGTTCTAGGTGAAATTCTCACTCGACACCTATCAAACAAAAATGTTTCCATGGTGTGTATTGTTGTTCATTTTCATCAAATAAACAAAATAAAACCCAGAATAAATCATTAAAGACAAGAAAGGAGCATAAAAGATGCCTCAGCGCAAGTGTTAATGTTAGTAAAAGAGCCCAAATTTCAAAAAATATTGCGAAAAAGAACAATCTTCCATTATAGAGTGAATGTTTGAGGTGTGTAGAAGGCATTTATTTCATTTTTAGAAATTTTAATTGTTCACATTTTTCCATGAAAAGTGCCAACCCCCCCCTTTCGGTTCCATGTGAAATTCTCACTCGACACATGTCAAACAAAAATGTTTCCATGGTGTGTATTGTTGTTTATTTTCATCAAATAAACAAAAGAAAACCCAGAATAAATCATGAAAGACAAGAAATGAGCATAAAAGATGCCTCAGCGCAAGTGTTTATGTTAGTAAAAGAGCCCAAATTTCAAAAAATTTTGCGAAAAACCACAATCTTCCATTATAGAGTGAATGTTTGAGGTGTATACAAGGCATTTATTTCATTTTTAGAAATTTTAATTTTTCACATTTTTCCATGAAAATGCCAATACCCCCCCCTTTGGGTTCTAGGTGAAATTCTCACTCGACACAAATCAAACAAAAATGTTTCCATGGTGTGTATTGGTTTTCATTTTTATCAAATAAACAAAATAAAACCCAGAATAAATCATGAAAGACAAGAAATGAGCATAAAAGATGCCTCAGCGCAAGTGTTAAAGTTAGTAATAGAGCCCAAATTTCAAAAAATATTGCAAAAAACAACAATCTTCCATTATAGAGTGAATGTTTGAGGTGTATAGAAGGCATTTATTTCATTTTTAGAAATTTTAATTTTTCACATTTTTCCATGAAAATGCCAATACCCCCCCCTTTGGGTTCTAGGTGAAATTCTCACTCGACACAAATCAAACAAAAATGTTTCCATGGTGTGTATTGTTGTTTATTTTCATCAAATAAATAAAATAAAACCCGGAAGAAATCATTAAAGACAAGAAACGAGCATAAATGATGCCTCAGCGCAAGTGTTAATGTAATTAAAAGAGGCCAAATTTCAAAAAATATTGCGAAAAAGAACAATCTTCAATTATAGAGTGAATGTTTGAGGTGTATAGAAGGCATTTATTTTATTTTTAGAAATTTTAATTTTTTACATTTTTCCATGAAAAGTGCCAATACCCCCCCCTTTGGGTTCTAGGTGAAATTCTCACTCGACACAAATCAAACAAAAATGTTTCCATGGTATGTATTGTTGTTCAATTTCATCAAATAAACAAAATAAAACCCAGAATAAATCATTAAAGACAAGAAATGAGCATAAAAGATGCCTCAGCGCAAGTGTTAATGTTAGTAAAAGAGCCCAAATTTCAAAAAATATTGCGAAAAACAACAATCTTCCATTATAGAGTGAATGTTTGAGGTGTATAGAAGGCATTTATTTCATTTTTAGAAATTTTAATTTTTCACATTTCTCCATGAAAAGTGCCAATACCCCCCCCTTTGGGTTCTAGGTGAAATTCTCCCTCGACACAAATCAAACAAAAATGTTTCCAAGGCGTGTATTGTTGTTCATTTTCATCAAATAAACAAAATAAAACCCAGAATAAATCATTAAAGACAGGAAATGAGCATAAAAGATGCCTGAGCGCAAGTGGTAATGTTAGTCAAAGAGCCCAAATTTCAAAAAATATTGCGAAAAACAACAATCTTCCATTATAGAGTGAATGTTTGAGGTAATAGAAGGTATTTATTTCATTTTTAGAAATTTTAATTTTTAACATTTTTCCATGAAAAGTGCCAATACCCCCCCTTTAGGTTCTACATGAAAATCTCACTCGACACAATTCAAACAAAAATGTTTCCATGGTGTGTATTGTTGTTCATTTTCATCAAATAAACAAAATAAAACCCAGAATAAATCATTAAAGACAGGAAATTAGCATAAAAGATGCCTCAGCGCAAGTGTTAATGTTAGTAAAAGAGCCCAAATTTCTAAAAATATTGCGAAAAACAACAATCTTCCATTATAGAGTGAATGTTTGAGGTGTATAGAAGGCATTTATTTCATTTTTAGAAATTTTAATTTTGCCCATTTTTCCATGAAAAGTGCCAATACCCCACCCCATTAGGTTCTAGGTGAAATTCTCACTCGACACAATTCAAAGAAAAATGTTTCCATGGTGTGTATTGTTGTTCATTTTCATCGAATAAACAAAATAAAACCCAGAGTTAATCATTAAAGACAGGAAATGAGCATAAAAGATGCCTCAGCGCAGGTGTTAATGTTAGTAAAAGAGCCCAAATTTCAAAAAATATTGCGAAAAACAACAATCTTCCATTATAAAGTGAATGTTTGAGGTGTATAGAAGGCATTTATTTCATTTTTAGAAATTTTAATTTTTCTCATTTTTCCATGAAAAGTCCCAATACCCCCCCCTTTGGGTTCTAGGTGAAATTCTCACTCGACACAAATCAAACAAATATGTTTCCATGGCGTGTATTGTTGTTCATTTTCATCAAATAAACAAAATAAAACCCAGAAATAATCATTAAAGACATGAAATGAGCATAAAAGATGCCGCAGCGCAAGTGTTAATGTTAGTGAAAGAGCCCAAATTTCAAAAAATATTGCGAAAAACAACAATCTTCCATTATAGAGTAAAAGTTGGACGTGTATAGAAGGCATTTATTTCATTTTTAGAAATTTTAATTTTTCACATTTTTCCATGATAATGCCAATACCCCCCCCTATGGGTTCTAGGTGAAATTCTCACTTGACACAAAGCAAACAAAAATGTTTCCATGGCGTGTATTGTTGTTCATTTTCATCAAATAAATAAAATAAAACCCGGATTCAATCATTAAAGACAAGAAATGAGCATAAAAGATGCCTCAGCGCAAGTGTTAATGTTAGTAAAAGAGCCCAAATTTCAAAAAATATTGCAAAAAAGAACAATCTTCAATTATAGAGTGAATGTTTGAGGTGTATAGAAGGCATTTATTTCATTTTTAGAAATTTTAATTTTTCACATTTTTCCATGAAAAGTGCCAATACCCCACCCCATTGGGTTCTAGGTGAAATTCTCACTCGACACAAATCAAACAAAAATGTTTCCATGGCGTGTATTGTTGTTCATTTTCATCAAATAAACAAAATAAAACCCGGAAATAATCATTAAAGACAAGAAATGAGCATAAAAGATGCCTCAGCGCAAGTGTTAATGTTAGTAAAAGAGCCCAAATTTCAAAAAATATTGCAAAAAACAACAATCTTCCATTATAGAGTAAAAGTTAGACGTGTATAGAAGGCATTTATTTCATTTTTAGAAATTTTAATTTTTCACATTTTTCCATGATAATGCCAATACCACCCCTTTGGGTTCTAGGTGAAATTCTCACTCGACACAAATCAAACAAAAATGTTACCATGGTGTGTATAGGTTTTCATTTTTATCAAATAAACAAAATAAAACCCAGAATAAATCATTAAAGACAAGAAATGAGCATAAAAGATGCCTCAGCGCAATTGTTAAAGTTAGTAATAGAGCCCAAAATTCAAAAAATATTGCAAAAAACAACAATCTTCCATTATAGAGTGAATGTTTGAGGTGTATAGAAGGCATTTATTTCATTTTTAGAAATTTTAATTTTTCACATTTTTCCATGAAAAGTGCCAAAACCCCCCCCCCTTTGGGTTCTAGGTGAAATTCTCACTTGACACAAATCAAACAAAAATGTTTCCATGGTGTGTATTGTTGTTTATTTTCATCAAATAAATAAAATAAAACCCGGAATAAATCATTAAAGACAAGAAATGAGCATAAAAGATGCCTCAGCGCAAGTGTTAATGTTAGTAAAAGAGCCCAAATTTCAAAAAATATTGCAAAAAAGAACAATCTTCAATTATAGAGTGAATGTTTGAGGTATATAGAAGGCATTTATTTCATTTTTAGAAATTTTAATTTTTCACATTTTTCCATGAAAAGTGCCAATACCCCCCCTTTGGGTTCTACACGAAAATCACCCTCGACACAAATCAAACAAAAATGTTTCCATGGTGCGTATTGTTGTTCATTTTCATCAAATAAACAAAATAAAACCCAGAGTTAATCATTAAAGACAGGAAATGAGCATAAAAGATGCCTCAGCGCTTAGTAAAAGAGCCCAAATTTCAAAAAATATTGCGAAAAAACACAATCTTCCATTATAGAGTGAATGTTTGAGGTGTATAGAAGGCATTTATTTCATTTTTAGAAATTTTAATTTTTAACATTTTTCCATGAAAAGTGCCAATTCCCCCCTTTAGGTTCTACATGAAAATCTCACTCGACACAAATCAAACAAAAATGTTTCCATGGTGTGTATTGTTGTTCATTTTCATCAAATAAACAAAATAAAACCCAGAATAAATCATTAAAGACAGGAAATGAGCATAAAAGATGCCTCAGCGCAAGTGTTAATGTTAGTAAAAGAGCCCAAATTTCAAAAAATATTGCGAAAAACAACAATCTTCCATTATAGAGTGAATGTTTGAGGTGTATAGAAGGCATTTATTTCATTTTTAGAAATTTTAATTTTTCACATTTCTCCATGAAAAGTGCCAATACCCCCACCTTTGGGTTCTAGGTGAAATTCTCACTCGACACAATTCAAACAAAAATGTTTCCATGGTGTGTATTGTTGTTCATTTTCATCAAATAAACAAAATAAAACCCAGAGTTAATCATTAAAGACAAGAAATGAGCATAAAAGATGCCTCAGCGCAAGTGTTAATGTTAGTAAAAGAGCCCAAATTTCAAAAAATATTGCGAAAAAATACAATCTTCCACTATAGAGTAAATGTTTGAGGTGTATAGAAGGCATTTATTTCATTTTTAGAAATTTTAATTTTTCACATTTTTCCATGAAAAGTGCCAATACCCCCCCCCCCTTAGGGTTCTACATGAAAATCACACTCGACACAAATCAAACAACAATGTTTCCATGGTGTGTATTGTTGTTCATTTTCATCAAATAAACAAAATAAAACCCAGAATAATCATTAAAGACAAGAAATTAGCATAAAAGATGCCTCAGCGCAAGTGTTAATGTTAGTAAAAGAGCCCAAATTTCTCAAAATATTGCGAAAAACAACAATCTTCCATTATAGAGTGAATGTTTGAGGTGTATAGAAGGCATTTATTTCATTTTTAGAAATTTTAATTTTTCACATTTTTCCATGAAAAGTGCCAAAACCCCCCCCTTTGGGTTCTAGGTGAAATTCTCACTCGACACAATCAAAGAAAAATGTTTCCATGGTGTGTATTGTTGTTCATTTTCTTCAAATAAACAAAATAAAACCCAGAGTTAATCATTAAAGACAGGAAATGAGCATAAAAGATGCCTAAGCGCAAGTGTTAATGTTAGTAAAAGAGCCCAAATTTCAAAAAATATTGCGAAAAACAACAATCTTCCATTATAGAGTGAATGTTTGAGGTGTATAGAAGGCATTTATTTCATTTTTAGAAATTTTAATTTATCACATTTTTCCATGAAAAGTGCCAATAACCCCCCCCTTTGGGTTCTAGGTGAAATTCTCACTCGACACAATCAAAGAAAAATGTTTCCATGGTGTGTATTGTTGTTCATTTTCTTCAAATAAACAAAATAAAACCCAGAGTTAATCATTAAAGACAGGAAATGAGCATAAAAGATGCCTAAGCGCAAGTTTTAATGTTAGTAAAAGAGCCCAAATTTCAAAAAATATTGCGAAAAACAACAATCTTCCATTATAGAGTGACGGTTGAGGTGTATAGAAGGCATTTATTTCATTTTTAGGAATTTTAATTTTTCACATTTTTCCATGAAAAGTGCCAATAACCCCCCCCTTTGGGTTCTAGGTGAAATTCTCACTCGACACTAATCAAACAAAAATGTTTCCATGGTGTGTCTTGTTGTTCATTTTCATCAAATAAACAAAATAAAACCCAGAATATATCATTAAACAAGAAATGAGCATAAAAGATGCCTCAGCGCAAGTGTTTATGTTAGTAAAAGAGCCCAAATTTCAAAAAATATTGCGAAAAACAACAATCTTCCATTATAGAGTGAATGTTTGAGGTGTATAGAAGGCATTTATTTCATTTTTAGAAATTTTAATTTTTCCCATTTTTCCATGAAAAGTGCCAATACCCCACCCCATTAGGTTCTAGGTGAAATTCTCACTCGACAAATTTCAAAGAAAAATGTTTCCATGGTGTGTATTGTTGTTCATTTTCATCAAATAAACAAAATAAAACCCAGAATAAATCATTAAAGACAAGAAATGAGCATAAAAGATGCCTCAGCGCAAGTGTTAATGTTAGTAAAAGAGCCCAAATTTCAAAAAATATTGCGAAAAACAACAATCTTCCATTATAGAGTGAATGTTTGAGGTGTATAGAAGGCATTTATTTCATTTTTAGAAATTTTAATTTTTCACATTTCTCCATGAAAAGTGCCAATACCCCCCCTTTAGGTTCTACATGAATATCTCACTCGACACAATTCAAACAAAAATGTTTCCATGGTGTGTATTGTTGTTCATTTTCATCAAATAAACAAAATAAAACCCAGAATAAATCATTAAAGACAGGAAATGAGCATAAAAGATGCCTCAGCGCAAGTGTTAATGTTAGTAAAAGAGCCCAAATTTCTAAAAATATTGCGAAAAACAACAATCTTCCATTATAGAGTGAATGTTTGAGGTGTATAGAAGGCATTTATTTCATTTTTAGAAATTTTAATTTTTCACATTTCTCCATGAAAAGTGCCAATACCCCCCCCTTTGGGGTCTAGGTGAAATTCTCCCTCGACACAAATCAAACAAAAATGTTTCCAAGGCGTGTATTGTTGTTCATTTTCATCAAATAAACAAAATAAAACCCAGAATAAATCATTAAAGACAGGAAATGAGCATAAAAGATGCCTGAGCGCAAGTGGTAATGTTAGTCAAAGAGCCCAAATTTCAAAAAATATTGCGAAAAACAACAATCTTCCATTATAGAGTGAATGTTTGAGGTAATAGAAGGTATTTATTTCATTTTTAGAAATTTTAATTTTTAACATTTTTCCATGAAAAGTGCCAATACCCCCCCTTTAGGTTCTACATGAAAATCTCACTCGACACAATTCAAACAAAAATGTTTCCATGGTGTGTATTGTTGTTCATTTTCATCAAATAAACAAAATAAAACCCAGAATAAATCATTAAAGACAGGAAATGAGCATAAAAGATGCCTCAGCGCAAGTGTTAATGTTAGTAAAAGAGCCCAAATTTCTAAAAATATTGCGAAAAACAACAATCTTCCATTATAGAGTGAATGTTTGAGGTGTATAGAAGGCATTTATTTCATTTTTAGAAATTTTAATTTTTCCCATTTTTCCATGAAAAGTGCCAATACCCCACCCCATTAGGTTCTAGGTGAAATTCTCACTCGACACAATTCAAAGAAAAATGTTTCCATGGTGTGTATTGTTGTTCATTTTCATCGAATAAACAAAATAAAACCCAGAGTTAATCATTAAAGACAGGAAATGAGCATAAAAGATGCCTCAGCGCAGGTGTTAATGTTAGTAAAAGAGCCCAAATTTCAAAAAATATTGCGAAAAACAACAATCTTCCATTATAGAGTGAATGTTTGAGGTGTATAGAAGGCATTTATTTCATTTTTAGAAATTTTAATTTTTCACATTTTTCCATGAAAAGTGCCAATAACCCCCCCCTTTGGGTTCTAGGTGAAATTCTCACTCGACACCAATCAAACAAAAATGTTTCCATGGTTTGTATTGTTGTTCATTTTCATCAAACAAAAAAAAAAACCCAGAGTTAATCATTAAAGACAAGAAATGAGCATAAAAGATGCCTCAGCGCAAGTGTTAATGTTAGTAAAAGAGCCCAAATTTCAAAAAATATTGCGAAAAAATACAATCTGCCATTATAGAGTAAATGTTTGAGGTGTATAGAAGGCATTTATTTCATTTTTAGAAATTTTAATTTTTCACATTTTTCCATGAAAAGTGCCAAAACCCCCCCCTTTGGGTTCTAGGTGAAATTCTCACTCGACACAATCAAAGAAAAATGTTTCCATGGTGTGTATTGTTGTTCATTTTCATCAAATAAACAAAATAAAGCCCAAAATAAATCATTAAAGACAAGAAATGAGCATAAAAGATGCCTCAGCGCAAGTGTTAATGTTAGTAAAAGAGCCCAAATTTCTCAAAATATTGCGAAAAACAACAATCTTCCATTATAGAGTGAATGTTTGAGGTGTATAGAAGGCATTTATTTCATTTTTAGAAATTTTAATTTTTCACATTTTTCCATGAAAAGTGCCAAAACCCCCCCCTTTGGGTTCTAGGTGAAATTCTCACTCGACACAATCAAAGAAAAATGTTTCCATGGTGTGTATTGTTGTTCATTTTCTTCAAATAAACAAAATAAAACCCAGAGTTAATCATTAAAGACAGGAAATGAGCATAAAAGATGCCTAAGCGCAAGTGTTAATGTTAGTAAAAGAGCCCAAATTTCAAAAAATATTGCGAAAAACAACAATCTTCCATTATAGAGTGAATGTTTGAGGTGTATAGAAGGAATTTATTTCATTTTTAGAAATTTTAATTTATCACATTTTTCCATGAAAAGTGCCAATAACCCCCCCCTTTGGGTTCTAGGTGAAATTCTCACTCGACACAATCAAAGAAAAATGTTTCCATGGTGTGTATTGTTGTTCATTTTCTTCAAATAAACAAAATAAAACCCAGAGTTAATCATTAAAGACAGGAAATGAGCATAAAAGATGCCTAAGCGCAAGTGTTAATGTTAGTAAAAGAGCCCAAATTTCAAAAAATATTGCGAAAAACAACAATCTTCCATTATAGAGTGAATGTTTGAGGTGTATAGAAGGCATTTATTTCATTTTTAGAAATTTTAATTTATCACATTTTTCCATGAAAAGTGCCAATAACCCCCCCCTTTGGGTTCCAGGTGAAATTCTCACTCGATACATATCAAACAAAAATGTTTCCATTGTGTGTATTGTTGTTCATTTTCTTTAAATAAACAAAACAAAACCCAGAGTTAATCATTAAAGACAGGAAATGAGCATAAAAGATGCCTAAGCGCAAGTTTTAATGTTAGTAAAAGAGCCCAAATTTAAAAAAATATTGCGAAAAACAACAATCTTCCATTATAGAGTGACGGTTGAGGTGTATAGAAGGCATTTATTTCATTTTTAGGAATTTTAATTTTTCACATTTTTCCATGAAAAGTGCCAATAACCCCCCCCTTTGGGTTCTAGGTGAAATTCTCACTCGACACAAATCAAACAAAAATGTTTCCATGGTGTGTCTTGTTGTTCATTTTCATCAAATAAACAAAATAAAACCCAGAATATATCATTAAACAAGAAATGAGCATAAAAGATGCCTCAGCGCAAGTGTTTATGTTAGACAAAGAGCCCAAATTTCAAAAAATATTGCGAAAAACAACAATCTTCCATTATAGAGTGAATGTTTGAGGTGTATAGAAGGCATTTATTTCATTTTTAGAAATTTTAATTTTTCACATTTTTCCATGAAAAGTGCCAATACCCCCCTTTGGGTTCTAAGTGAAAATCTCACTCCACACAAATGAAACAAAAATGTTTCCATGGTGTGTATTGTTGTTCATTTTCATCAAATAAACAAAATAAAACCCAGAATAAATCATTAAAGACAAGAAATGAGCATAAAAGATGCCTCAGCGCAAGTGTTAATGTTAGTAAAAGAGCCCAAATTTCAAAAAATATTGCGAAAAACAACAATCTTCCATTATAGAGTGAATGTTTGAGGTGTATAGAAGGCATTTATTTCATTTTTAGAAATTTTAATTTTTCACATTTCTCCATGAAAAGTGCCAATACCCCCCCTTTAGGTTCTACATGAAAATCTCACTCGACACAATTCAAACAAAAATGTTTCCATGGTGTGTATTGTTGTTCATTTTCATCAAATAAACAAAATAAAACCCAGAATAAATCATTAAAGACAGGAAATGAGCATAAAAGATGCCTCAGCGCAAGTGTTAATGTTAGTAAAAGAGCCCAAATTTCTAAAAATATTGCGAAAAACAACAATCTTCCATTATAGAGTGAATGTTTGAGGTGTATAGAAGGCATTTATTTCATTTTTAGAAATTTTAATTTTTCACATTTCTCCATGAAAAGTGCCAATACCCCCCCCTTTGGGTTCTAGGTGAAATTCTCCCTCGACACAAATCAAACAAAAATGTTTCCAAGGCGTGTATTGTTGTTCATTTTCATCAAATAAACAAAATAAAACCCAGAATAAATCATTAAAGACAGGAAATGAGCATAAAAGATGCCTGAGCGCAAGTGGTAATGTTAGTCAAAGAGCCCAAATTTCAAAAAGATTGCGAAAAACAACAATCTTCCATTATAGAGTGAATGTTTGAGGTAATAGAAGGTATTTATTTCATTTTTAGAAATTTTAATTTTTAACATTTTTCCATGAAAAGTGCCAATACCCCCCCTTTAGGTTCTACATGAAAATCTCACTCGACACAATTCAAACAAAAATGTTTCAATGGTGTGTATTGTTGTTCATTTTCATCAAATAAACAAAATAAAACCCAGAATAAATCATTAAAGACAGGAAATGAGCATAAAAGATGCCTCAGCGCAAGTGTTAATGTTAGTAAAAGAGCCCAAATTTCTAAAAATATTGCGAAAAACAACAATCTTCCATTATAGAGTGAATGTTTGAGGTGTATAGAAGGCATTTATTTCATTTTTAGAAATTTTAATTTTTCCCATTTTTCCATGAAAAGTGCCAATACCCCACCCCATTAGGTTCTAGGTGAAATTATCACTCGACACAATTCAAAGAAAAATGTTTCCATGGTGTGTATTGTTGTTCATTTTCATCGAATAAACAAAATAAAACCCAGAGTTAATCATTAAAGACAGGAAATGAGCATAAAAGATGCCTCAGCGCAGGTGTTAATGTTAGTAAAAGAGCCCAAATTTCAAAAAATATTGCGAAAAACAACAATCTTCCATTATAGAGTGAATGTTTGAGGTGTATAGAAGGCATTTATTTCATTTTTAGAAATTTTAATTTTTCTCATTTTTCCATGAAAAGTCCCAATACCCCCCCCTTTGGGTTCTAGGTGAAATTCTCACTCGACACAAATCAAACAAATATGTTTCCATGGCGTGTATTGTTGTTCATTTTCATCAAATAAACAAAATAAAACCCAGAAATAATCATTAAAGACATGAAATGAGCATAAAAGATGCCGCAGCGCAAGTGTTAATGTTAGTGAAAGAGCCCAAATTTCAAAAAATATTGCGAAAAACAACAATCTTCCATTATAGAGTAAAAGTTGGACGTGTATAGAAGGCATTTATTTCATTTTTAGAAATTTTAATTTTTCACATTTTTCCATGATAATGCCAATACCCCCCCCTATGGGTTCTAGGTGAAATTCTCACTTGACACAAAGCAAACAAAAATGTTTCCATGGTGTGTATTGTTGTTCATTTTCATCAAATAAATAAAATAAAACCCGGATTCAATCATTAAAGACAAGAAATGAGCATAAAAGATGTCTCAGCGCAAGTGTTAATGTTAGTAAAAGAGCCCAAATTTCAAAAAATATTGCAAAAAAGAACAATCTTCAATTATAGAGTGAATGTTTGAGGTGTATAGAAGGCATTTATTTCATTTTTAGAAATTTTAATTTTTCACATTTTTCCATGAAAAGTGCCAATACCCCACCCCATTGGGTTCTAGGTGAAATTCTCACTCGACACAAATCAAACAAAAATGTTTCCATGGCGTGTATTGTTGTTCATTTTCATCAAATAAACAAAATAAAACCCGGAAATAATCATTAAAGACAAGAAATGAGCATAAAAGATGCCTCAGCGCAAGTGTTAATGTTAGTAAAAGAGCCCAAATTTCAAAAAATATTGCAAAAAACAACAATCTTCCATTATAGAGTAAAAGTTGGACATGTATAGAAGGCATTTATTTCATTTTTAGAAATTTTAATTTTTCACATTTTTCCATGATAATGCCAATACCACCCCTTTGGGTTCTAGGTGAAATTCTCACTCGACACAAATCAAACAAAAATGTTACCATGGTGTGTATTGGTTTTCATTTTTATCAAATAAACAAAATAAAACCCAGAATAAATCATTAAAGACAAGAAATGAGCATAAAAGATGCCTCAGCGCAATTGTTAAAGTTAGTAATAGAGCCCAAAATTCAAAAAATATTGCAAAAACTAACAATCTTCCATTATAGAGTGAATGTTTGAGGTGTATAGAAGGTATTTATTTCATTTTTAGAAATTTTAATTTTTCACATTTTTCCATGAAAAGTGCCAAAACCCGCCCCCCTTTGGGTTCTAGGTGAAATTCTCACTTGACACAAATCAAACAAAAATGTTTCCATGGTGTGTATTGTTGTTTATTTTCATCAAATAAATAAAATAAAACCCGGAATAAATCATTAAAGACAAGAAATGAGCATAAAAGATGCCTCAGCGCAAGTGTTAATGTTAGTAAAAGAGCCCAAATTTCAAAAAATATTGCAAAAAAGAACAATCTTCAATTATAGAGTGAATGTTTGAGGTGTATAGAAGGCATTTATTTTATTTTTAGAAATTTTAATTTTTTACATTTTTCCATGAAAAGTGCCAATACCCCTCCCTTTGGGTTCTAGGTGAAATTCTCACTCGACACAAATCAAACAAAAATGTTTCCATGGTGTGTATTGTTGTTTATTTTCATCAAATAAATAAAATAAAACCCGGAATAAATCATTAAAGACAAGAAATAAGCATAAAAGATCCCTCAGCCCAAGGGTTAATGTTATTTTAAGAGCCCAAATTTCAAAAAATATTGCGAAAAACAACAATCTTCCATTTTAGAGTGAATTTTTGAGGTGTATAGAAGGCATTTATTTTATTTTTAGAAATTTTAATTTTTTACATTTTTCCATGAAAAGTGCCAATACCCCCCCCTTTGGGTTCTAGGTGAAATTCTCACTCGACACCAATCAAACAAAAATGTTTCCATGGTGTGTATTGTTGTTCATTTTCATCAAATAAACTAAATAAAACCCAGAATAAATCATTAAAGACAAGAAAGGAGCATAAAAGATGCCTCAGCGCAAGTGTTTATGTTAGTAAAAGAGGCCAAATTTCAAAAAATTTTGCGAAAAACCACAATCTTCCATTATAGAGTGAATGTTTGAGGTGTATAGAAGGCATTTATTTCATTTTTAGAAATTTTAATTTTTCACATTTTTCCATGAAAATGCCAATACCCCCCCCTTTGGGTTCTAGGTGAAATTCTCACTCGACACAAATCAAACAAAAATGTTTCCATGGTGTGTATTGGTTTTCATTTTTATCAAATAAACAAAATAAAACCCAGAATAAATCATGAAAGACAAGAAATGAGCATAAAAGATGCCTCTGCCCAAGGGTTAATGTTATTTTAAGAGCCAAAATTTCAAAAAATATTGCGAAAAACAACAATCTTCCATTATAGAGTGAATGTTTGAGGTGTATAGAAGGCATTTATTTCATTTTTAGAAATTTTAATTTTTTACATTTTTCCATGAAAAGTGCCAATACCCCCCACTTTGGGTTCTAGGTGAAATTCTCACTGGACACAAATCAAACAAAAATGTTTCCATGGTGTGTATTGTTGTTTATTTTCATCAAATAAATAAAATAAAACCCGGAATAAATCATTGAAGACAAGAAATGAGCATAAATGATGCCTCAGCGCAAGTGTTAATGTTAGTAAAAGAGGTCAAATTTCAAAAAATATTGCGAAAAAGAACAATCTTCAATTATAGAGTGAATGTTTGAGGTGTATAGAAGGCATTTATTTCATTTTTTAAAATTTTAATTTTCACATTTTTCCGTGAAAAGTGCCAATACCAATCTCACTCGACACAAATCAAACAAAAATGTTTCCATGGTGTGTATTGTTGTTCAATTTCATCAAATAAACAAAATAAAACCCAGAATAAATCATTAAAGACAAGAAATGAGCATAAAAGATGCCTCAGCGCAAGTGTTAATGTTAGTAAAAGAGCCCAAATTTCAAAAAATATTGCAAAAAACAACAATCTTCCATTTTAGAGTGAATTTTTGAGGTGTATAGAAGGCATTTATTTCATTTTTAGAAATTTTAATTTATTACATTTTTCCATGAAAAGTGCCAATTCCCCCCACTTTGGGTTCTAGGTGAAATTCTCACTTGACACAAATCAAACATAAATGTTTCCATGGTGTGTATTGTTGTTTATTTTCATCAAATAAATAAAATAAAACCCGGAATAAATCATTGAAGACAAGAAATGAGCATAAATGATGCCTCAGCGCAAGTGTTAATGTTAGTAAAAGAGGCCAAATTTCAAAAAATATTGCGAAAAAGAACAATCTTCAATTATAGAGTGAATGTTTGAGGTGTATAGAAGGCATTTATTTCATTTTTAAAAATTTTAATTTTTCACATTTTTCCATGAAAAGTGCCAATACCAATCTCACTCGACACAAATCAAACAAAAATGATTCCATGGTGTGTATTGTTGTTCAATTTCATCAAATAAACAAAATAAAACCCAGAATAAATCATTAAAGACAAGAAATGAGCATAAAAGATGCCTGAGCGCAAGTGTTAATGTTAGTCAAAGAGCCCAAATTTCAAAAAATATTGCGAAAAACAACAATCTTCCATTATAGAGTGAATGTTTGAGGTGTATAGAAGGTATTTATTTCATTTTAGAAATTTTATTTTTCACATTTTTCCATGAAAAGTGCCCTTTGGGTTCTAGGTGAAATTCTCAGTCGACACATATCAAACAAAAATGTTTCCATGGTGTGTATTGTTGTTTATTTTCATCAAATAAATAAAATAAAACCCGGAATAAATCATTAAAGACAAGAAATGAGCATAAAAGATGCCTCAGCGCAAGTGTTAATGTTAGTAAAAGAGCCCAAATTTCAAAAAATATTGCAAAAAAGAACAATCTTCAATTATAGAGTGAATGTTTGAGGTGTATAGAAGGCATTTATTTCATTTTTAGAAATTTTAATTTTTCTCATTTTTCCATGAAAAGTCCCAATACCCCCCCCTTTGGGTTCTAGGTGAAATTCTCACTCGACACAAATCAAACAAATATGTTTCCATGGCGTGTATTGTTGTTCATTTTCATCAAATAAACAAAATAAAACCCAGAAATAATCATTAAAGACATGAAATGAGCATAAAAGATGCCGCAGCGCAAGTGTTAATGTTAGTGAAAGAGCCCAAATTTCAAAAAATATTGCGAAAAACAACAATCTTCCATTATAGAGTAAAAGTTGGACGTGTATAGAAGGCATTTATTTCATTTTTAGAAATTTTAATTTTTCACATTTTTCCATGATAATGCCAATACCCCCCCCTATGGGTTCTAGGTGAAATTCTCACTTGACACAAAGCAAACAAAAATGTTTCCATGGTGTGTATTGTTGTTCATTTTCATCAAATAAATAAAATAAAACCCGGATTCAATCATTAAAGACAAGAAATGAGCATAAAAGATGTCTCAGCGCAAGTGTTAATGTTAGTAAAAGAGCCCAAATTTCAAAAAATATTGCAAAAAAGAACAATCTTCAATTATAGAGTGAATGTTTGAGGTGTATAGAAGGCATTTATTTCATTTTTAGAAATTTTAATTTTTCACATTTTTCCATGAAAAGTGCCAATACCCCACCCCATTGGGTTCTAGGTGAAATTCTCACTCGACACAAATCAAACAAAAATGTTTCCATGGCGTGTATTGTTGTTCATTTTCATCAAATAAACAAAATAAAACCCGGAAATAATCATTAAAGACAAGAAATGAGCATAAAAGATGCCTCAGCGCAAGTGTTAATGTTAGTAAAAGAGCCCAAATTTCAAAAAATATTGCAAAAAACAACAATCTTCCATTATAGAGTAAAAGTTGGACATGTATAGAAGGCATTTATTTCATTTTTAGAAATTTTAATTTTTCACATTTTTCCATGATAATGCCAATACCACCCCTTTGGGTTCTAGGTGAAATTCTCACTCGACACAAATCAAACAAAAATGTTACCATGGTGTGTATTGGTTTTCATTTTTATCAAATAAACAAAATAAAACCCAGAATAAATCATTAAAGACAAGAAATGAGCATAAAAGATGCCTCAGCGCAATTGTTAAAGTTAGTAATAGAGCCCAAAATTCAAAAAATATTGCAAAAACTAACAATCTTCCATTATAGAGTGAATGTTTGAGGTGTATAGAAGGTATTTATTTCATTTTTAGAAATTTTAATTTTTCACATTTTTCCATGAAAAGTGCCAAAACCCGCCCCCCTTTGGGTTCTAGGTGAAATTCTCACTTGACACAAATCAAACAAAAATGTTTCCATGGTGTGTATTGTTGTTTATTTTCATCAAATAAATAAAATAAAACCCGGAATAAATCATTAAAGACAAGAAATGAGCATAAAAGATGCCTCAGCGCAAGTGTTAATGTTAGTAAAAGAGCCCAAATTTCAAAAAATATTGCAAAAAAGAACAATCTTCAATTATAGAGTGAATGTTTGAGGTGTATAGAAGGCATTTATTTTATTTTTAGAAATTTTAATTTTTTACATTTTTCCATGAAAAGTGCCAATACCCCTCCCTTTGGGTTCTAGGTGAAATTCTCACTCGACACAAATCAAACAAAAATGTTTCCATGGTGTGTATTGTTGTTTATTTTCATCAAATAAATAAAATAAAACCCGGAATAAATCATTAAAGACAAGAAATAAGCATAAAAGATCCCTCAGCCCAAGGGTTAATGTTATTTTAAGAGCCCAAATTTCAAAAAATATTGCGAAAAACAACAATCTTCCATTTTAGTTTAGAGTGAATTTTTGAGGTGTATAGAAGGCATTTATTTTATTTTTAGAAATTTTAATTTTTTACATTTTTCCATGAAAAGTGCCAATACCCCCCCCTTTGGGTTCTAGGTGAAATTCTCACTCGACACCAATCAAACAAAAATGTTTCCATGGTGTGTATTGTTGTTCATTTTCATCAAATAAACTAAATAAAACCCAGAATAAATCATTAAAGACAAGAAAGGAGCATAAAAGATGCCTCAGCGCAAGTGTTTATGTTAGTAAAAGAGGCCAAATTTCAAAAAATTTTGCGAAAAACCACAATCTTCCATTATAGAGTGAATGTTTGAGGTGTATAGAAGGCATTTATTTCATTTTTAGAAATTTTAATTTTTCACATTTTTCCATGAAAATGCCAATACCCCCCCCTTTGGGTTCTAGGTGAAATTCTCACTCGACACAAATCAAACAAAAATGTTTCCATGGTGTGTATTGGTTTTCATTTTTATCAAATAAACAAAATAAAACCCAGAATAAATCATGAAAGACAAGAAATGAGCATAAAAGATGCCTCTGCCCAAGGGTTAATGTTATTTTAAGAGCCAAAATTTCAAAAAATATTGCGAAAAACAACAATCTTCCATTATAGAGTGAATGTTTGAGGTGTATAGAAGGCATTTATTTCATTTTTAGAAATTTTAATTTTTTACATTTTTCCATGAAAAGTGCCAATACCCCCCACTTTGGGTTCTAGGTGAAATTCTCACTGGACACAAATCAAACAAAAATGTTTCCATGGTGTGTATTGTTGTTTATTTTCATCAAATAAATAAAATAAAACCCGGAATAAATCATTGAAGACAAGAAATGAGCATAAATGATGCCTCAGCGCAAGTGTTAATGTTAGTAAAAGAGGTCAAATTTCAAAAAATATTGCGAAAAAGAACAATCTTCAATTATAGAGTGAATGTTTGAGGTGTATAGAAGGCATTTATTTCATTTTTTAAAATTTTAATTTTTCACATTTTTCCGTGAAAAGTGCCAATACCAATCTCACTCGACACAAATCAAACAAAAATGTTTCCATGGTGTGTATTGTTGTTCAATTTCATCAAATAAACAAAATAAAACCCAGAATAAATCATTAAAGACAAGAAATGAGCATAAAAGATGCCTCAGCGCAAGTGTTAATGTTAGTAAAAGAGCCCAAATTTCAAAAAATATTGCAAAAAACAACAATCTTCCATTTTAGAGTGAATTTTTGAGGTGTATAGAAGGCATTTATTTCATTTTTAGAAATTTTAATTTATTACATTTTTCCATGAAAAGTGCCAATTCCCCCCACTTTGGGTTCTAGGTGAAATTCTCACTTGACACAAATCAAACATAAATGTTTCCATGGTGTGTATTGTTGTTTATTTTCATCAAATAAATAAAATAAAACCCGGAATAAATCATTGAAGACAAGAAATGAGCATAAATGATGCCTCAGCGCAAGTGTTAATGTTAGTAAAAGAGGCCAAATTTCAAAAAATATTGCGAAAAAGAACAATCTTCAATTATAGAGTGAATGTTTGAGGTGTATAGAAGGCATTTATTTCATTTTTAAAAATTTTAATTTTTCACATTTTTCCATGAAAAGTGCCAATACCAATCTCACTCGACACAAATCAAACAAAAATGATTCCATGGTGTGTATTGTTGTTCAATTTCATCAAATAAACAAAATAAAACCCAGAATAAATCATTAAAGACAAGAAATGAGCATAAAAGATGCCTGAGCGCAAGTGTTAATGTTAGTCAAAGAGCCCAAATTTCAAAAAATATTGCGAAAAACAACAATCTTCCATTATAGAGTGAATGTTTGAGGTGTATAGAAGGTATTTATTTCATTTTTAGAAATTTTATTTTTTCACATTTTTCCATGAAAAGTGCCCTTTGGGTTCTAGGTGAAATTCTCAGTCGACACATATCAAACAAAAATGTTTCCATGGTGTGTATTGTTGTTTATTTTCATCAAATAAATAAAATAAAACCCGGAATAAATCATTAAAGACAAGAAATGAGCATAAAAGATGCCTCAGCGCAAGTGTTAATGTTAGTAAAAGAGCCCAAATTTCAAAAAATATTGCAAAAAAGAACAATCTTCAATTATAGAGTGAATGTTTGAGGTGTATAGAAGGCATTTATTTTATTTTTAGAAATTTTAATTTTTTACATTTTTCCATGAAAAGTGCCAATACCCCTCCCTTTGGGTTCTAGGTGAAATTCTCACTCGACACAAATCAAACAAAAATGTTTCCATGGTGTGTATTGTTGTTTATTTTCATCAAATAAATAAAATAAAACCCGGAATAAATCATTAAAGACAAGAAATAAGCATAAAAGATCCCTCAGCCCAAGGGTTAATGTTATTTTAAGAGCCCAAATTTCAAAAAATATTGCGAAAAACAACAATCTTCCATTTTAGAGTGAATTTTTGAGGTGTATAGAAGGCATTTATTTTATTTTTAGAAATTTTAATTTTTTACATTTTTCCATGAAAAGTGCCAATACCCCCCCCTTTGGGTTCTAGGTGAAATTCTCACTCGACACCAATCAAACAAAAATGTTTCCATGGTGTGTATTGTTGTTCATTTTCATCAAATAAACTAAATAAAACCCAGAATAAATCATTAAAGACAAGAAAGGAGCATAAAAGATGCCTCAGCGCAAGTGTTTATGTTAGTAAAAGAGGCCAAATTTCAAAAAATTTTGCGAAAAACCACAATCTTCCATTATAGAGTGAATGTTTGAGGTGTATAGAAGGCATTTATTTCATTTTTAGAAATTTTAATTTTTCACATTTTTCCATGAAAATGCCAATACCCCCCCCTTTGGGTTCTAGGTGAAATTCTCACTCGACACAAATCAAACAAAAATGTTTCCATGGTGTGTATTGGTTTTCATTTTTATCAAATAAACAAAATAAAACCCAGAATAAATCATGAAAGACAAGAAATGAGCATAAAAGATGCCTCTGCCCAAGGGTTAATGTTATTTTAAGAGCCAAAATTTCAAAAAATATTGCGAAAAACAACAATCTTCCATTATAGAGTGAATGTTTGAGGTGTATAGAAGGCATTTATTTCATTTTTAGAAATTTTAATTTTTTACATTTTTCCATGAAAAGTGCCAATACCCCCCACTTTGGGTTCTAGGTGAAATTCTCACTGGACACAAATCAAACAAAAATGTTTCCATGGTGTGTATTGTTGTTTATTTTCATCAAATAAATAAAATAAAACCCGGAATAAATCATTGAAGACAAGAAATGAGCATAAATGATGCCTCAGCGCAAGTGTTAATGTTAGTAAAAGAGGTCAAATTTCAAAAAATATTGCGAAAAAGAACAATCTTCAATTATAGAGTGAATGTTTGAGGTGTATAGAAGGCATTTATTTCATTTTTTAAAATTTTAATTTTTCACATTTTTCCGTGAAAAGTGCCAATACCAATCTCACTCGACACAAATCAAACAAAAATGTTTCCATGGTGTGTATTGTTGTTCAATTTCATCAAATAAACAAAATAAAACCCAGAATAAATCATTAAAGACAAGAAATGAGCATAAAAGATGCCTCAGCGCAAGTGTTAATGTTAGTAAAAGAGCCCAAATTTCAAAAAATATTGCAAAAAACAACAATCTTCCATTTTAGAGTGAATTTTTGAGGTGTATAGAAGGCATTTATTTCATTTTTAGAAATTTTAATTTATTACATTTTTCCATGAAAAGTGCCAATTCCCCCCACTTTGGGTTCTAGGTGAAATTCTCACTCGACACAAATCAAACAAAAATGTTTCCAAGGCGGGTATTGTTGTTCATTTTCATCAAATAAACAAAATAAAACCCAGAATAAATCATTAAAGACTGGAAATGAGCATAAAAGATGCCTGAGCGCAAGTGTTAATGTTAGTCAAAGAGCCCAAATTTCAAAAAATATTGCGAAAAACAACAATCTTCCATTATAGAGTGAATGTTTGAGGTGTATAGAAGGTATTTATTTCATTTTTAGAAATTTTATTTTTTCACATTTTTCCATGAAAAGTGCCCTTTGGGTTCTAGGTGAAATTCTCAGTCGACACATATCAAACAAAAATGTTTCCATGGTGTGTATTGTTGTTCATTTTCATCAAATAAACAAAATAAAACCCAGAGTTAATCATTAAAGACAAGAAATGAGCATAAAAGATACCTCAGCGAAAGTGTTAATATTAGTAAAAGAGGCCAAATTTCAAAAAATATTGCGAAAAAGAACAATTTTCAATTATAGAGTGAATGTTTGAGGTGTATAGAAGGCATTTATTTCATTTTTTAAAATTTTAATTTTTCACATTTTTCCATGAAAAGTACCAATACCAATCTCACTCGACACAAATCAAACAAAAATGTTTCCATGGTGTGTATTGTTGTTCAATTTCATCAAATAAACAAAATAAAACCCAGAATAAATCATTAAAGACAAGAAATGAGCATAAAAGATGCCTCAGCGCAAGTGTTAATGTTAGTAAAAGAGCCCAAATTTCAAAAAATATTGCGAAAAACAACAATCTTCCATTATAGAGTGAATGTTTGAGGTGTATAGAAGGCATTTATTTCATTTTAAGAAATTTTAATTTTTTCCATTTTTCCATGAAAAGTGCCAATACCCCCCCCTTTGGGTTCTAGGTGAAATTCTCACTCGACACAAAACAAACAAAAATGTTTCCAAGGCGTGTATTGTTGTTCATTTTCATCAAATAAACAAAATAAAACCCAGAATAAATCATTAAAGACAGGAAATGAGCATAAAAGATGCCTCAGCGAAAGTGTTAATGTTAGTCAAAGAGCCCAAATTTCAAAAAATATTGCGAATAACAACAATCTTCCATTATAGAGTGAATGTTTGAGGTGTATAGAAGGCATTTATTTCATTTTTAGAAATTTTAATTTTTCACATTTTTCCATGAAAAGTGCCAATACCCCCCTTTGGGTTCTAAGTGAAAATCTCACTCCACACAAATGAAACAAAATTGTTTCCATGGTGTGTATTGTTGTTCATTTTCATCAAATAAACAAAATAAAACCCAGAATAAATCATTAAAGACAGGAAATGAGCATAAAAGATGCCTCAGCGCAAGTGTTAATGTTAGTAAAAGAGCCCAAATTTCAAAAAATTTTGCGAAAAACAACAATCTTCCATTATAGAGTGAATGTTTGAGGTGTATAGAAGGCATTTATTTCATTTTTAGAAATTTTATTTTTTCACATTTTTCCATGAAAAGTGCCCTTTGGGTTCTAGGTGAAATTCTCAGTCGACACATATCAAACAAAAATGTTTCCATGGTGTGTATTGTTGTTCATTTTCATCAAATAAACAAAATAAAACCCAGAGTTAATCATTAAGGACAAGAAATGAGCATAAAAGATGCCTCAGCGCAAGTGTTAATGTTAGTAAAAGAGCCCAAATTTCAAAAAATATTGCGAAAAACAACAATCTTCCATTACAGAGTGAATGTTTGAGGTGTATACAAGGCATTTATTTCATTTTTAGAAATTTTAATTTTTCACATTTTTCCATGAAAAGTGCCAATACCCCCCCTTTGGGTTCTACACGAAAATCACCCTCGACACAAATCAAACAAAAATGTTTCCATGGTGCGTATTGTTGTTCATTTTCATCAAATAAACAAAATAAAACCCAGAGTTAATCATTAAAGACAGGAAATGAGCATAAAAGATGCCTCAGCGCTTAGTAAAAGAGCCCAAATTTCAAAAAATATTGCGAAAAACAACAATCTTCCATTATAGAGTGAATGTTTGAGGTGTATAGAAGGCATTTATTTCATTTTTAGAAATTTTAATTTTTAACATTTTTCCATGAAAAGTGCCAATTCCCCCCTTTAGGTTCTACATGAAAATCTCACTCGACACAAATCAAACAAAAATGTTTCCATGGTGTGTATTGTTGTTCATTTTCTTCAAATAAACAAAATAAAACCCAGAATAAATCATTAAAGACAGGAAATGAGCATAAAAGATGCCTCAGCGCAAGTGTTAATGTTAGTAAAAGAGCCCAAATTTCAAAAAATATTGCGAAAAACAACAATCTTCCGTTATAGAGTGAATGTTTGAGGTGTATAGAAGGCATTTATTTCATTTTTAGAAATTTTAATTTTTCACATTTCTCCATGAAAAGTGCCAATACCCCCACCTTTGGGTTCTAGGTGAAATTCTCACTCGACACAATTCAAACAAAAATGTTTCCATGGTGTGTATTGTTGTTCATTTTCATCAAATAAACAAAATAAAACCCAGAGTTAATCATTAAAGACAAGAAATGAGCATAAAAGATGCCTCAGCGCAAGTGTTAATGTTAGTAAAAGAGCCCAAATTTCAAAAAATATTGCGAAAAACAACAATCTTCCATTATAGAGTAAATGTTTGAGGTGTATAGAAGGCATTTATTTCATTTTTAGAAATTTTAATTTTTCACATTTTTCCATGAAAAGTGCCAATACCCCCCCCTTAGGGTTCTACATGAAAATCACACTCGACACAAATCAAACAACAATGTTTCCATGGTGTGTATTGTTGTTCATTTTCATCAAATAAACAAAATAAAACCCAGAATAATCATTAAAGACAAGAAATGAGCATAAAAGATGCCTCAGCGCAAGTGTTAATGTTAGTAAAAGAGCCCAAATTTCAAAAAATATTGCGAAAAACAACAATCTTCCATTATAGAGTGAATGTTTGAGGTGTATAGAAGGCATTTATTTCATTTTTAGAAATTTTAATTTTTCACATTTTTCCATGAAAAGTGCCAATAACCCCCCCCTTTGGGTTCTAGGTGAAATTCTCACTCGACACCAATCAAACAAAAATGTTTCCATGGTTTGTATTGTTGTTCATTTTCATCAAACAAAAAAAAAAACCCAGAGTTAATCATTAAAGACAAGAAATGAGCATAAAAGATGCCTCAGCGCAAGTGTTAATGTTAGTAAAAGAGCCCAAATTTCAAAAAATATTGCGAAAAAATACAATCTTCCATTATAGAGTAAATGTTTGAGATGTATAGAAGGCATTTATTTCATTTTTAGAAATTTTAATTTTTCACATTTTTCCATGAAAAGTGCAAATACCCCCCCCTTTGGGTTGTAGCTGAAATTCTCACTCGACACAAATCAAACAAAAATGTTTCCATGGTGTGTCTTGTTGTTCATTTTCATCAAATAAACAAAATAAAGCCCAAAATAAATCATTAAAGACAAGAAATGAGCATAAAAGATGCCTCACCGCAAGTGTTAATGTTAGTAAAAGAGCCCAAATTTCTCAAAATATTGCGAAAAACAACAATCTTCCATTATAGAGTGAATGTTTGAGGTGTATAGAAGGCATTTATTTCATTTTTAGAAATTTTAATTTTTCACATTTTTCCATGAAAAGTGCAAATACCCCCCCCTTTGGGTTGTAGCTGAAATTCTCACTCGACACAATCAAAGAAAAATGTTTCAATGGTGTGTATTGTTGTTCATTTTCTTCAAATAAACAAAATAAAACCCAGAGTTAATCATTAAAGACAGGAAATGAGCATAAAAGATGCCTAAGCGCAAGTGTTAATGTTAGTAAAAGAGCCCAAATTTCAAAAAATATTGCGAAAAACAACAATCTTCCATTATAGAGTGAATGTTTGAGGTGTATAGAAGGCATTTATTTCATTTTTAGAAATTTTAATTTATCACATTTTTCCATGAAAAGTGCCAATAACCCCCCCCTTTGGGTTCTAGGTGAAATTCTCACTCGACACAATCAAAGAAAAATGTTTCCATGGTGTGTATTGTTGTTCATTTTCTTCAAATAAACAAAATAAAACCCAGAGTTAATCATTAAAGACAGGAAATGAGCATAAAAGATGCCTAAGCGCAAGTGTTAATGTTAGTAAAAGAGCCCAAATTTCAAAAAATATTGCGAAAAACAACAATCTTCCATTATAGAGTGAATGTTTGAGGTGTATAGAAGGCATTTATTTCATTTTTAGAAATTTTAATTTATCACATTTTTCCATGAAAAGTGCCAATAACCCCCCCCTTTGGGTTCTAGGTGAAATTCTCACTCGAAACATATCAAACAAAAATGTTTCCATTGTGTGTATTGTTGTTCATTTTCTTTAAATAAACAAAACAAAACCCAGAGTTAATCATTAAAGACAGGAAGTGAGCATAAAAGATGCCTAAGCGCAAGTTTTAATGTTAGTAAAAGAGCCCAAATTTAAAAAAATATTGCGAAAAACAACAATCTTCCATTATAGAGTGACGGTTGAGGTGTATAGAAGGCATTTATTTCATTTTTAGGAATTTTAATTTTTCACATTTTTCCATGAAAAGTGCCAATAACCCCCCCCTTTGGGTTCTAGGTGAAATTCTCACTCGACACAAATCAAACAAAAATGTTTCCATGGTGTGTCTTGTTGTTCATTTTCATCAAATAAACAAAATAAAACCCAGAATATATCATTAAACAAGAAATGAGCATAAAAGATGCCTCAGCGCAAGTGTTTATGTTAGACAAAGAGCCCAAATTTCAAAAAATATTGCGAAAAACAACAATCTTCCATTATAGAGTGAATGTTTGAGGTGTATAGAAGGCATTTATTTCATTTTTAGAAATTTTAATTTTTCACATTTTTCCATGAAAAGTGCCAATACCCCCCTTTGGGTTCTAAGTGAAAATCTCACTCCACACAAATGAAACAAAAATGTTTCCATGGTGTGTATTGTTGTTCATTTTCATCAAATAAACAAAATAAAACTCAGAATAAATCATTAAAGACAGGAAATGAGCATAAAAGATGCCTCAGCGCAAGTGTTAATGTTAGTAAAAGAGCCCAAATTTCAAAAAATTTTGCGAAAAACAACAATCTTCCATTATAGAGTGAATGTTTGAGGTGTATAGAAGGCATTTATTTCATTTTTAGAAATTTTATTTTTTCACATTTTTCCATGAAAAGTGCCCTTTGGGTTCTAGGTGAAATTCTCACTCGACACAAATCAAACAAAAATGTTTCCATGGTGTGTATTGTTGTTCATTTTCATCAAATAAACAAAATAAAACCCAGAGTTAATCATTAAGGACAAGAAATGAGCATAAAAGATGCCTCAGCGCAAGTGTTAATGTTAGTAAAAGAGCCCAAATTTCAAAAAATATTGCGAAAAACAACAATCTTCCATTACAGAGTGAATGTTTGAGGTGTATACAAGGCATTTATTTCATTTTTAGAAATTTTAATTTTTCACATTTTTCCATGAAAAGTGCCAATACCCCCCCCTTTGGGTTCTACACGAAAATCACCCTCGACACAAATCAAACAAAAATGTTTCCATGGTGCGTATTGTTGTTCATTTTCATCAAATAAACAAAATAAAACCCAGAGTTAATCATTAAAGACAGGAAATGAGCATAAAAGATGCCTCAGCGCTTAGTAAAAGAGCCCAAATTTCAAAAAATATTGCGAAAAACAACAATCTTCCATTATAGAGTGAATGTTTGAGGTGTATAGAAGGCATTTATTTCATTTTTAGAAATTTTAATTTTTCACATTTTTCCATGAAAAGTGCCCTTTGGGTTCTAGGTGAAATTCTCAGTCGACACATATCAAACAAAAATGTTTCCATGGTGTGTATTGTTGTTCATTTTCATCAAATAAACAAAATAAAACCCAGGATAAATCATTAAAGACAAGAAATGAGCATAAAAGATGCCTCAGCGCAAGTGTTAATATTAGTAAAAGAGCCCAAATTTTAAAAAAATATTGCGAAAAACAACAATCTTCCATTATAGAGTGAATGTTTGAGGTGTATAGAAGGCATTTATTTCATTTTTAGAAATTTTAATTTTTCACATTTTTCCATGAAAAGTGCCCTTTGGGTTCTTGGTGAAATTCTCACTCGACACAAATCAAACAAAAATGTTTCCATGGTGTGTATTGTTGTTCATTTTCATCAAATAAACAAAATAAAACCCAGAATAAATCATTAAAGACAGGATGTGAGCATAAAAGATGCCTCAGCGCAAGTGTTAATGTTAGTAAAAGAGCCCAAATTTCAAAAAATATTGCGAAAAACAACAATCTTCCATTATAGAGTGAATGTTTGAGGTGTATAGAAGGCATTTATTTCATTTTTAGAAATTTTAATTTTTCACATTTTTCAATGCAAAGGTCCCTTTGGGTTCTAGGTGAAATTCTCAGTCGACACATATCAAACAAAAATGTTTCCATGGTGTGTATTGTTGTTCATTTTCATCAAATAAACAAAATAAAACCCAGGATAAATCATTAAAGACAAGAAATGAGCATAAAAGATGCCTCAGCGCAAGTGTTAATATTAGTAAAAGAGTCCAAATTTTAAATAAATATTGCGAAAAACAACAATCTTCCATTACATAGTGAATGTTTGAGGTGTATAGAAGGCATTTATTTCATTTTTAGAAATTTTAATTTTTCACATTTTTCCATGAAAAGTGCCAATACCCCTTTGGGTTCTAGGTGAAAATCTCACTCGACACAAATCAAACAAAAATGTTTCCATGGTGTGTATTGTTGTTCAATTTCATCAAATAAACAAAATAAAACCCAGAAAAGATCATTTAAGACAAGAAATGAGCATAAAAGATGCCTCAGCGCAAGTGTAAATGTTAGTAAAAGAGCCCAAATTTCAAAAAAAATTGCGAAAAACAACAATCTTCCATTATAGAGTGAATGTTTGAGGTGTATAGAAGGCATTTATTTCATTTTTAGAAATTTTAATTTTTCACATTTTTCCATGAAAAGTGCCCTTTGGGTTCTAGGTGAAAGTCTCAGTCGACACATATCAAACAAAAATGTTTCCATGGTGTGTATTGTTGTTCATTTTCATCAAATAAACAAAATAAAACCCAGGATAAATCATTAAAGACAAGAAATGAGCATAAAAGATGCCTCAGCGCAAGTGTTAATATTAGTAAAAGAGCCCAAATTTTAAAAAAATATTGCGAAAAACAACAATCTTCCATTACAGAGTGAATGTTTGAGGTGTATAGAAGGCATTTATTTCATTTTTCGAAATTTTAATTTTTCACATTTTTCCATGAAAAGTGCCAATACCCCTTTGGGTTCTAGGTGAAAATCTCACTTGACACAAATCAAACAAAAATGTTTCCATGGTGTGTATTGTTGTTCTATTTCATCAAATAAACAAAATAAAACCAAGAATAAATCATTAAAGACAAGAAATGAGCATAAAAATGCCTCAGCGCAAGTGTTAATGTTAGTAAAAGAGCCCAAATTTCAAAAAAAATTGCGAAAAACAACAATCTTCCATTATAGAGTGAATGTTTGAGGTGTATAGAAGGAATTTATTTCATTTTTAGAAATTTTAATTTTTCACATTTTTCCAAGAAAAGTGCCAATAATCCCCCCTTTGGGTTCTAGGTGAAATTCTCACTCGCCACAAATCAAACAAAAATGTTTCCATGGTGTGTATTGTTTTTCATTTTCATCAAATAAACAAAATAAAACCCAGAATAAATCATTAAAGACAGAAAATGAGCAGAAAAGATGCCTCAGCGCAAGTGTTAATGTTAGTAAAAGAGCCCAAATTTCAAAAAATATTGCGAAAAACAACAATCTTCCATTTTAGAGTGAATGTTTGAGGTGTATAGAAGGAATTTATTTCATTTTTAGAAATTTTAATTTTTCACATTTTTCCATGAAAAGTGCCAATACCCCCCCTTTAGGTTCTACATGAAAATCTCACTCGACACAAATCAAACAAAAATGTTTCCATGGTGTGTATTGTTGTTCATTTTCATCAAATAAACAAAATAAAACCCAGAATAAATCATTAAAGACAAGAAATGAGCATAAAAGATGCCTCAGCGCAAGTGTTAATGTTAGTAAAAGAGCCCAAATTTCAAAAAATATTGCGAAAAACAACAATCTTCCATTATAGAGTGAATGTCTGAGGTGTATAAAAGGCATTTATTTCATTTTTAGAAATTTTAATTTTTCACATTTTTCCATGAAGATTGCCAATACCCCCCCCCTTTGGGTTCTAGGTGAAATTCTCACTCGACACAAATCAAACAAAAATGTTTCCATGGCGTGTATTGTTGTTCATTTTCATCAAATAAACAAAATAAAACCCAGAATAAATCATTAAAGACAGGAAATGAGCATAAAAGATGCCTCAGCGCAAGTGTTAATATTAGTAAAAGAGCCCAAATTTCAAAAAATATTGCGAAAAACAACAATCTTCCATTATAGAGTGAATGTTTGAGGTGTATAGAAGGCATTTATTTCATTTTTAGAAATTTTAATTTTTCACATTTTTCAATGCAAAGTGCCCTTTGGGTTCTAGGTGAAATTCTCAGTCGACACATATCAAACAAAAATGTTTCCATGGTGTGTATTGTTGTTCATTTTCATCAAATAAACAAAATAAAACCCAGGATAAATCATTAAGGACAAGAAATGAGCATAAAAGATGCCTCAACGCAAGTGTTAATATTAGTAAAAGAGCCCAAATTTCTAAAAATATTGCGAAAAACAACAATCTTCCATTATAGAGTGAATGTTTGAGGTGTATAGAAGGCATTTATTTCATTTTTAGAAATTTTAATTTTTCACATTGTTCCATGAAAAGTGCCAATACCCCCCCTTTGGGTTCTACACGAAAATCACACTCGACACAAATCAAACAAAAATGTTTCCATGGTGTGTCTTGTTGTTCATTTTCATCAAATAAACAAAATAAAACCCAGAATATATCATTAAACAAGAAATGAGCATAAAAGATGCCTCAGCGCAAGTGTTAATGTTAGTAAAAGAGCCCAAATTTCAAAAAATATTGCGAAAAACAACAATCTTCCATTATAGAGTGAATGTTTGAGGTGTATAGAAGGCATTTATTTCATTTTTAGAAATTTTAATTTTTCACATTTTTCAATGCAAAGTGCCCTTTGGGTTCTAGGTGAAATTCTCAGTCGACACATATCAAACAAAAATGTTTCCATGGTGTGTATTGTTGTTCATTTTCATCAAATAAACAAAATAAAACCCAGGATAAATCATTAAAGACAAGAAATGAGCATAAAAGATGCCTCAACGCAAGTGTTAATATTAGTAAAAGAGCCCAAATTTCTAAAAATATTGCGAAAAACAACAATCTTCCATTATAGAGTGAATGTTTGAGGTGTATAGAAGGCATTTATTTCATTTTTAGAAATTTTAATTTTTCACATTGTTCCATGAAAAGTGCCAATACCCCCCCTTTGGGTTCTAAGTGAAAATCTCACTCCACACAAATGAAACAAAAATGTTTCCATGGTGTGTATTGTTGTTCATTTTCATCAAATAAACAAAATAAAACCCAGAATAAATCATTAAAGACAGGAAATGAGCATAAAAGATGCCTCAGCGCAAGTGTTAATGTTAGTAAAAGAGCCAAAATTTCAAAAAATTTTGCGAAAAACAACAATCTTCCATTATAGAGTGAATGTTTGAGGAGTATAGAAGGCATTTATTTCATTTTTAGAAATTTTATTTTTTCACATTTTTCCATGAAAAGTGCCCTTTGGGTTCTAGGTGAAATTCTCAGTCGACACATATCAAACAAAAATGTTTCCATGGTGTGTATTGTTGTTCATTTTCATCAAATAAACAAAATAAAACCCAGAGTTAATCATTAAGGACAAGAAATGAGCATAAAAGATGCCTCAGCGCAAGTGTTAATGTTAGTAAAAGAGCCCAAATTTCAAAAAATATTGCGAAAAACAACAATCTTCCATTACAGAGTGAATGTTTGAGGTGTATAGAAGGCATTTATTTCATTTTTAGAAATTTTAATTTTTCACATTTTTCCATGAAAAGTGCCCTTTGGGTTCTAGGTGAAATTCTCAGTCGACACATATCAAACAAAAATGTTTCCATGGTGTGTATTGTTGTTCATTTTCATCAAATAAACAAAATAAAACCCAGAGTTAATCATTAAAGACAGGAAATGAGCATAAAAGATGCCTCAGCGCTTAGTAAAAGAGCCCAAATTTCAAAAAATATTGCGAAAAACAACAATCTTCCATTATAGAGTGAATGTTTGAGGTGTATAGAAGGCATTTATTTCATTTTTAGAAATTTTAATTTTTAACATTTTTCCATGAAAAGTGCCAATTCCCCTTTTTAGGTTCTACATGAAAATCTCACTCGACACAAATCAAACAAAAATGTTTCCATGGTGTGTATTGTTGTTCATTTTCATCAAATAAACAAAATAAAACCCAGAATAAATCATTAAAGACAGGAAATGAGCATAAAAGATGCCTCAGCGCAAGTGTTAATGTTAGTAAAAGAGCCCAAATTTCAAAAAATATTGCAAAAAACAACAATCTTTCATTATAGAGTGAATGTTTGAGGTGTATAGAAGGCATTTATTTCATTTTTAGAAATTTTAATTTTTCACATTTCTCCATGAAAAGTGCCAATACCCCCACCTTTGGGTTCTAGGTGAAATTCTCACTCGACACAATTCAAACAAAAATGTTTCCATGGTGTGTATTGTTGTTCATTTTCATCAAATAAACAAAATAAAACCCAGAGTTAATCATTAAAGACAAGAAATGAGCATAAAAGATGCCTCAGCGCAAGTGTTAATGTTAGTAAAAGAGCCCAAATTTCAAAAAATATTGCGAAAAACAACAATCTTCCATTATAGAGTGAATGTTTGAGGTGTATAGAAGGCATTTATTTCATTTTTAGAAATTTTAATTTTTCACATTTTTCCATGAAAAGTGCCAATACCCCCCCCCTTTGGGTTCTAGGTGAAATTCTTACTCGACACAAATCAAACAAAAATGTTTCCATGGCGTGTATTGTTGTTCATTTTCATCAAATAAACAAAATAAAACCCAGAATAAATCATTAAAGACAGGAAATGAGCATAAAAGATGCCTCAGCGCAAGTGTTAATGTTAGTAAAAGAGCCCAAATTTCAAAAAATATTGCGAAAAACAACAATCTTCCATTATAGAGTGAATGTTTGAGGTGTATAGAAGGCATTTATTTCATTTTTAGAAATTTTAATTTTTAACATTTTTCCATGAAAAGTGCCAATTCCCCTTTTTAGCTTCTACATGAAAATCTCACTCGACACAAATCAAACAAAAATGTTTCCATGGTGTGTATTGTTGTTCATTTTCATCAAATAAACAAAATAAAACCAAGAATAAATCATTAAAGACAGGAAATGAGCATAAAAGATGCCTCAGCGCAAGTGTTAATGTTAGTAAAAGAGCCCAAATTTCAAAAAATATTGCGAAAAACAACAATCTTCCATTATAGAGTGAATGTTTGAGGTGTATTGAAGGCATTTATTTCATTTTTAGAAATTTTAATTTTTCACATTTCTCCATGAAAAGTGCCAATACCCCCACCTTTGGGTTCTAGGTGAAATTCTCACTCGACACAATTCAAACAAAAATGTTTCCATGGTGTGTATTGTTGTTCATTTTCATCAAATAAACAAAATAAAACCCAGAGTTAATCATTAAAGACAAGAAATGAGCATAAAAGATGCCTCAGCGCAAGTGTTAATGTTAGTAAAAGAGCCCAAATTTCAAAAAATATTGCGAAAAACAACAATCTTCCATTATAGAGTGAATGTTTGAGGTGTATAGAAGGCATTTATTTCATTTTTAGAAATTTTAATTTTTCACATTTTTCCATGAAAAGTGCCAATACCCCCCCCTTCTGGTTCTAGGTGAAATTCTCACTCGACACAAATCAAAAAAAAATGTTTCCATGGCGTGTATTGTTGTTCATTTTCATCAAATAAACAAAATAAAACCCAGAATAAATCATTAAAGACAGGAAATGAGCATAAAAGATGCCTCAGCGCAAGTGTTAATGTTAGTAAAAGAGCCCAAATTTCAAAAAATATTGCGAAAAACAACAATCTTCCATTACAGAGTGAATGTTTGAGGTTTATAGAAGGCATTTATTTCATTTTTAGAAATTTTAATTTTTCACATTTTTCCATGAATAGTGCCAATACCCCCCCTTTGGGTTCTCCACGAAAATCACCCTCGACACAAATCAAACAAAAATGTTTCCATGGTGCGTATTGTTGTTCATTTTCATCAAATAAACAAAATAAAACCCAGAGTTAATCATTAAAGACAGGAAATGAGCATAAAAGATGCCTCAGCGCTTAGTAAAAGAGCCCAAATTTCAAAAAATATTGCGAAAAACAACAATCTTCCATTATAGAGTGAATGTTTGAGGTGTATAGAAGGCATTTATTTCATTTTTAGAAATTTTAATTTTTAACATTTTTCCATGAAAAGTGCCAATTCCCCTTTTTAGGTTCTACATGAAAATCTCACTCGACACAAATCAAACAAAAATGTTTCCATGGTGTGTATTGTTGTTCATTTTCATCAAATAAACAAAATAAAACCCAGAATAAATCATTAAAGACAGGAAATGAGCATAAAAGATGCCTCAGCGCAAGTGTTAATGTTAGTCAAAGAGCCCAAATTTCTAAAAATATTGCGAAAAACAACAATCTTCCATTATAGAGTGAATGTTTGAGGTGTATAGAAGGCATTTATTTCATTTTTAGAAATTTTAATTTTTCACATTTTTCCATGAAAAGGGCCAATACCCCCCCTTTTGGTTCTTGGTGAAATTCTCACTCGACACAAATCAAACAAAAATGTTTCCATGGTGTGTATTGTTGTTCAATTTCATCAAATAAACAAAATAAAACCCAGAATAAATCATTAAAGACAGGAAATGAGCATAAAAGATGCCTCAGCGCAAGTGTTAATGTTAGTAAAAGAGCCCAAATTTCTCAAAATATTGCGAAAAACAACAATCTTCCATTATAGAGTGAATGTTTGAGGTGTATAGAAGGCATTTATTTCATTTTTAGAAATTTTAATTTTTCACATTTTTCCATGAAAAGTGCCCTTTGGGTTCTAGGTGAAATTCTCAGTCGACACATATCAAACAAAAATGTTTCCATGGTGTGTATTGTTGTTCATTTTCATCAAATAAACAAAATAAAACCCAGGATAAATCATTAAAGACAAGAAATGAGCATAAAAGATGCCTCAGCGCAAGTGTTAATGTTAGTTAAAGAGCCCAAATTTCAATAAAAATTGCGAAAAACAACAATCTTCCATTATAGAGTGAATGTTTGAGGTGTATAGAAGGCATTTATTTCATTTTTAGAAATTTTAATTTTTCACATTTTTCCATGAAAAGTGCCCTTTGGGTTCTAGGTGAAATTCTCACTCGACACAAATCAAACAAAAATGTTTCCATGGTGTGTATTGTTGTTCATTTTCATCAAATAAACAAAATAAAACCCAGAGTTAATCATTAAAGACAGGAAATGAGCATAAAAGATGCCTCAGCCAAAGTGTTAATGTTAGTAAAAGAGCCCAAATTTCAAAAAAAATTGCGAAAAACAACAATCTTCCATTTTAGAGTGAATGTTTGAGGTGTATAGAAGGAATTTATTTCATTTTTAGAAATTTTAATTTTTCACATTTTTCCATGAAAAGTGCCCTTTAGGTTCTACATGAAAATCTCACTCGACACAAATCAAACAAAAATGTTTCCATGGTGTGTATTGTTGTTCATTTTCATCAAATAAACAAAATAAAACCCAGAATAAATCATTAAAGACAGGAAATGAGCATAAAAGATGCCTCAGCGCAAGTGTTAATGTTAGTAAAAGAGCCCAAATTTCAAAAAATATTGCGAAAAACAACAATCTTCCATTATAGAGTGAATGTTTGAGGTGTATAGAAGGCATTTATTTCATTTTTAGAAATTTTAATTTTTCACATTTTTCAATGCAAAGGTCCCTTTGGGTTCTAGGTGAAATTCTCAGTCGACACATATCAAACAAAAATGTTTCCATGGTGTGTATTGTTGTTCATTTTCATCAAATAAACAAAATAAAACCCAGAGTTAATCATTAAAGACAAGAAATGAGCATAAAAGATGCCTCAGCGCAAGTGTTAATATTAGTAAAAGAGTCCAAATTTTAAAAAAATATTGCGAAAAACAACAATCTTCCATTACATAGTGAATGTTTGAGGTGTATAGAAGGCATTTATTTCAT